>NW_015645680.1:13521-38701 GCF_001515625.1 Sinocyclocheilus rhinocerous | reverse complement strand
GGAGAATCAGAAGGCTGAATCCCGACTGACAGAGGAGGAGTTGGGGATGGAGGAGGGTAATTAGCTATTGAGCAATACGAAAACTGCTGATAATACTGAGGGACCTTATATATGAATGCTTAGATAGTTGTCGTATTCCCATAGGTAGATGGGGATCAGCTGAAAGTCAGCTGATGCGAGCTTGACTAACGTGCCCTACCAGAACTAACGCTACGCTTGATTTCGTTCCAAACCGAAGTGCTCAAAACTGGCCACTTCAAAGGGCCCTTCGGAATGAAGGATTTCGAAGGGTACAACTGATGGACACTTGGGCTCCCATGATCCTTTGCGCAGATTCTTTGCATGATGACGGCGCCTCCGTGTGGGCAGACGATGATGACGCAGAAGGGCATTTCAAGAAACAGTTGTTTGGTCCCCTACATCCTTCAACCCTCCGATGCTCTCATTCCGAAGGGTAAACCCTTTGAAGGGATTAGGGCATAGGGATGAGCCCTTCCGAATGGAACGCAGGGCCTATCTACACACTCCTCTATTCGAGGAAGTGGAAAAGCATCATGTTTAGTAATAGCACTTAGCTTGCGGTAATCAGTACAAAATCGATAAGTAGAATTGGGTTTCTTCACCAATAAACATGGTGAAGCCCAACTGGAGCACGAAGGAACAGCTATCCCATTTTCAAGCATATATTGCACTGCAGACTCCAGTACTTGCCGCTTACTGATATGAACCCTGTAAAAACATTGATGAATGGGCTGCACCTCTCCCACATCCACATCATGCTGGATCAAATGGGTACAAGATAGTACATCTGCAAAAAACTAGGAAAATCAAGCACCAATTTTTTTCAGTTCTGACCTTTGTAACTCAGACAAATACGAAAGCAAAGCATCCAAATTATGAAGAGTCTCCGAATTATTTAACCTAGGAAGCAAAACACAATCTTCAGAGACAACCATATTATCAAGTGAAACAGGAACAACAGTAACAGTAACAGTAGGATTAAACACTTGAGTTTCTGAATTACGGGAATGATAAGGCTTGAGTAAAACATTGAAAACATGAAAACCTTTCCAAACCTGTGTACGGGCCCGTAAATCGTGCACAAAAAGGAGATGCTGGTGAAGGCAACAAAACCAACACCTGATCACCTGGTGTAAAAACACAACATTCTGTATATTTATCAAAGTGAGTTTTCATTTTACTCTGTGCTCCAACAACATTTTTCTGAGCAGTTATTCTGGCCAAAAAGGAAAGCCATTTGCATATTCTAACAAACTTTGTGGAGGATCTTCCTCCTCCAATCCCTGCCGCAAAACAGAAAGTGGACCACATACTCTGTGATCAAAAACTAGATCATTTGGGCTAAATCCCAAACTCTCTTGCTGTACCTCTCTAGCTGCAAGCAGCAACCAAGGTAATCCTTCCTCTCAATCAAGTTTCAACTCCACACAATAAGAATGTAATAATACTTTCAACGTTTGGTGGAACTGTTCAAGAGCCCCTTGACTTTGAGCATATGCATTTGATTGTGTGTGTTATACTTTAAGCACCCTCAAAATATCCATAAACATACGTGAAGTAAGATTAGTCTCTTTGCCACTCTAAATAGTTTTAGGTATCCCAAAGATAAAGATTAATTGGGTTAAAGCTTTTACAACTGCTTTAGTAGTAATCTTTCTAATAGGATAAGTGGCTGGATACAGAGTTGCTTGACACATTACTGTTAACATGTACGCATTACCTGATTTAGGCCCTGTCCACACGAACACGGTTATTTTTAAAACCGCAGGTTTTTCTACATGGTTTGGTCATTCGTCCACATGCAAATGCAGCACCAGGTCACTGAAACTGAACATTTTCAAAAACTCCAGTTGCAGTGTTATCGTGTAGACAGCGAAACTGGAGGTTTTGGCTTGTGACGTTGGAGCCTGCGCTGTTATCTCCACCTACTGGAAACTTTTTCAGGCTTCTGATTGGCCAACATGGCTTTACGGTTGAGATTATATCGCCACTTGGCTTGGCATGCTCTTGACAGTGCTTCATAGCATGCTTTTGCGTTTTCATGTGGACAGAGATTATTTTAAAAACGGAAGAAGGAAAAACTCAGTTTATAAAAATATCCGTGTACGTGTGGACATGACCTTAGACACAGGTAACAGACCCACGCAATTGCTACTTCACCATGTGCGATTTTCATTACTACCTCCCAAAAAGGCTTTGACACCACCACCTGAATTACGGATTCCTCCATCAAGCCTTTCTTACAGGGTACATGTACTGTTCTCCATATATGTCCTGTGTATACTTCAACAGCACGCTAAACTCCCCCTCATCAACGTCACAGACACGGAATGACCATTTGCATACTTTAATAAAGGTAGAGAAAACTATGAAATAAGAAGAAAACAATAAACAATATGAATTGAGATTCACAATGTGTACATAAAGGAATACTTCTTCCAAATATCTTGTAATCTAGATCTAACATTTCTGCCTATAAGATAACACAAAAATATATTGTCAGGCAAATGAAAATGATAAATGTATCAATGGCTCTCATGTGGTCAAACGAGAAAATACATCTAAGATGCACTCAAATAATACAAATTACAAAAACTTCAAAATAATCAAATAAAATTGAAGGTAATATGAACAATAACAATAAAACATACCGACGAAGCTACCAAAGTCCAAGGATGAATGCAGATGGATACTGATTCACTGCTTCCTGACTCAAGAATAGAATAGCAGCATGGTAAGCACTAATTTCCTTGTTAGTCATCTGATCAGTCACATGATAATGGCAGCGTTATTCTCAGAGCAGCCAGCAGGGGGAGACAAACTAAAAACCAAACATTTATTCCTTAATTAACTTAGACAATTACTGTAACAGAACACTCATTTCTGGCGTGATTGAGTGCCACCACTAAATAACTGCTTCTTGACATGTTACTTTAGCTTGGATTCATGAGGAAGGAGTATGACAATCTCGGTTACTGGCCTAAGGAAGAGCTTAGTGCCATCTCGTTTAGGAATCCTTATTTCCACCTTGCGCACTTTTCCATCTTTGCTTGGAAAGACCTGCGTAATGATTCCCAATGGCCATTCATTTCTTTTGGTTTGGCTATCTTTAAGGAGCACAATGCTACCTGGTTCAACATTGGGTTGTTCAGATTGCCATTTCCTACGTGTCTGTAGCAAACACAGATATTGTTTCCTCCATCTATCCCAGAATGTGTTCGCTAGATGTTGAACTTGTCTCCATTGACGTTGGAAAAGATCTTTGGTTTCAAAGTCACCAGCAGGAGCGATAGGGGTGCACACTTTCTGTGTGAGAAGAATGGAAGGTGTAAGAAGAAACGGGTCACTTGGATCAGTAGACACCGGCACCAGCGGTCTAGCATTGATGATGGCAGTTACTTCAGCCATGAATGTAGTGAGCACTTCATGAGTTAATTTTATGTGTCCTAATTGAAGGAACATGGAGTCTAGTATCTTCCTTGCCATCCCTATCATTCTTTCCCAAGAGCCACCCATGTGGGAGGCATGAGGGGGATTGAATATCCAAGAGCAACCATGTTCTGCTAGGTATTTTTGAACACTCTTATCATCAATGTTTGATGGGATATGAAGCTCCTTACACGCACCGATGAAATTCGTCCCACGATCTGAACGAATTTGTTTTATTGGACCTCAAAGAGCAATGAAGCGCCTAAGGGCATTGATAAAACTGGAGGTGTCCAACGACTCAATTTTCTTCAATATGCACTGCCCTGACGCTGAGACAAGTGAAGATCACCGCCCATTTTTTGTCGTGTGCCAGACCTCCTCTTGTCCGATGTACATGGACGGACCCTGGGCCAAATACGTCTAGGCCTACGTTGGTGAATGGAGGATCTGTACACATCCGGTCTGACAAAGAAGCCATCTTCTGAGTTTGAAGGTGGCCACGAAGTTTTCGACAAAGGACACAACGATATAGGATATTGCTCACAAGCCTTTTGCCTCCAATGATCCATAAACCGGCTGCACGTATAGCTCCTTCGGTGAGTAAGCGTCCTTGATGTTGGGTTTGTTGATGATAATGCCTTACCAATAAGGCTCCAACATGGTGCTTGCCATGAACGATTAAAGGATTCTTTTCATCCTGATCCAATTTCGCTGCTGAAATGCGACCTCCAACTCTCAAAAGGCCTTGATTGTCAATGAATGGATTCAGTGAGATTAATGGACTACTTTTAGGAAGATTTTTCCCACTCTTGATGCATGAAATTTCAGTTGCATAGGTTTCTTCCTGGATGGCATGAAGAATGACATTTTTAGCCTTTGAGAAGTTTTCTGTTGAGCAAGCTATTGGACAATAATGCCAATGTCTGGGGCATGAGGATTCATCAGTGGTTGGTTTATTGAAAACATTGGCAATGTGAATGAGACGTCCGATTGAACGGATAAGTGATTGCCAATTAGAGAACCTGGAAAAACGTTGTGATCCCAGCTTCTTGCTCACAGTTGCAGTGCTCATATTGGTCACTTCAGGTCGTACATCCACATCAAGTGCAGGATTTATGAGATTGAAAGTTTCCTTCTCTGGAGGGTTAGGAGAGTCTGCAAGGAACCTGGGGCCCAAAAGCCACAGGCTGTTTGCGAGGCACGCTGCAGAAATGGACCTTGTGGCTACATCCGCTGGATTTTGGTCAGAGCGTACATAATACCACTGTTCAGGCTGACTGGACCTTCTTATCCTTAAGACTCGGTTGTTGACATAGACATGAAAGCGTCTAGTCTGATTATGAATATATCCTAATACCACCTTGCTATCAGTGTAGAAAGTGATGGTGTCAAGATCCATGTCAATCTCAGATGAGATGAGATCAGCTACTTCCACTGCCAAGACTGCAGCGCACAGTTCCAATCTTGGGATGGTATGTTCAGGAAGTGGAACAAGTTTCACTTTACCCATCACAAAGCTTACACGATTGCCTCTCTCTCCATAGGAGAGCTTGAGATAAGCAACTGCCGCAATAGCTTTGGTGGACGCATCTGAAAACACATACAACTCTCTGCATGCAGCCTCTGAGGGCGACTGTTCGGAGTAGGTTCTAGGTATCTGAAGGTGTCTTAACTCTTGCAGGGAATTGCTCCATGTGTCCCATGCCTCTTCCATGTTCTGGGGAAGTGGAGAGTCCCAATCAAAGTTCCCCAAGCTTAAATCTCGCAAAATAAATTTGCCTTGGATGGTTACTGGGGCCGCAAACCCCAAAGGGTCGAACAGACTATTGATGGTTGACAAGACTCCTCTGCGTGTAAAGGGCTTCACTGCATCATGGCATGAAGGATGACAATTTTAGCCTTTGAGAAGTTTTCTGTTGAGCAAGCTATTGGACAATAATGCCAATGTCTGGGGCATGAGGATTCATCAGTGGTTGGTTTATTGAAAACATTGGCAATGTGAATGAGGCGTCCGATTGAACGGATAAGTGATTGCCAATTAGAGAACCTGGAAAAACGTTGTGATCCCAGCTTCTTGCTCACAGTTGTAGTGCTCATATTGGTCACTTCAGGTCGTACATCCACATCAAGTGCAGGATTTATGAGATTGAATGTTTCCTTCTCTGGAGGGCTAGGAGAGTCTTCAAGGAACCTGGGGCCCAAAAGCAACGAGCTGTTTGCGAGACATGCTGCAGAAATGGACCTTGTGGCTATATCCGCTGGATTTTGGTCAGAGCATACATAATACCACTGTTCAGGCTGACTGGACCTTCTTATCCTTAAGACTCGGTTGTTGACATAGACATGAAAGCGTCTAGTCTGATTATGAATATATCCTAATACCACCTTGCTATCAGTGTAGAAAGTGATGGTGTCAAGATCCATGTCAATCTCAGATGAGATGAGATCAGCTACTTCCACTGCCAAGACTGCAGCGCACAGTTCCAATCTTGGGATGGTATGTTCAGGAAGTGGAACAAGTTTCACTTTACCCATCACAAAGCTTACACGATTGCCTCTCTCTCCATAGGAGAGCTTGAGATAAGCAACTGCCGCAATAGCTTTGGTGGACGCATCTGAAAACACATACAACTCTCTGCATGCAGCCTCTGAGGGCGACTGTTCGGAGTAGGTTCTAGGTATCTGAAGGTGTCTTAACTCTTGCAGGGAATTGCGCCATGTGTCCCATGCCTCTTCCATGTTCTGGGGAAGTGGAGAGTCCCAATCAAAGTTCCCCAAGCTTAAATCTCGCAAAATAAATTTGCCTTGGATGGTTACTGGGGCCGCAAACCCCAAAGGGTCGAACAGACTATTGATGGTTGACAAGACTCCTCTGCGTGTAAAGGGCTTCACTGCATCAGGTACTTGAAAAATTAAATGGCCTGTTTTGAGGTCCCAGCTTAGTCCCAGACTGCGTTGTATGGGGAGGTTATCTGTTTTAAGATCAAGATATTTTAAATCGCTTGCATAATCTTGTGATGGAAAGGCCTCCATGACCTCTCTACTGTTTGAGCCAATCTTGTGCAACCTCACATTTGATCTTGCTAGAATGTTTTGTGTCCACTTCAGTAGACTCACTGCTGCTTCTACTGTGGGAAAGGACTTTAACCCATCATCTACGTAGAAATCATGTTCTACAAACTGTTGCACTTCAGAATCCTGCTCTTGTCCTTCCAGATGGACAGCTTTTCTGAGACCATAGATGGCTACGGCAGGCGATGGGCTATTCCCAAAGACATGTACCTTCATACGGTACTCCACAATGTCTTGGCTAGGATCATTGTCTCGGAACCATAAAAATCTCAGAAAGTTCCTGTCTTACTCTTTAACGAGAAAACAATAAAACATCAGTTGGATGTCTGCAGTTATGGCAACTGACTCTTTGCGAAATCTAAGAAGCACGCCCAAGAGAGAATTATTCAGATCGGGGCCCGTTAACAGCACATCGTTGAGGGAGACACCATTGTATTGGGCACCAGAATCGAACACTACCCGGATTTGTCCAGGTTTCTTTGGAGGATATACACCAAAGATGGGGAGATACCACCATTCCTCATCGTCTTTGAGAGGTGGAGCCACCTCTGCATGCTCATTCTCAAAGACTTTCTCCATGAAGGAAACAAAGTGTTCTCTCAAGAGTCACCTATAAGCATGCCGCTCCCAAGGTGAACGTCTGAGTTCCCCTTTCATGTCTTAGAGTTGAGTCCTCCGCTCCCTGGAGCTCCATGGGGCAACCTCACCAGGTTGTTAGGCCATCTTTTGCCTCTCTGTTAGGCTGGTCTAATGCATGAGCTTAGCAGTGCTCCCCTCACTCTAGAGCAGAGGTGGGAAAACTATGGTTCGCGGGCCATATACGGCCCACCTTGCGTTTTCTTTTCTCCACGCCGCTTCGCTAAAGATAGGCGCCTAGGGAATTCACAGGGCATTAAAATGTATGAGACATGAATTTAAGTTGTATTTATTTACAGAGGTATAATATGTTACACTTCTCTAGTAAGTTTTGTCTGTGTGTGAAAATACTGCAGGCTGTGGTGTAGAGCAAATCCATGAATGAAAGTTTAGAAGTGAAGTAAACTTCAATGGATTTACCTTGCTACGGGAGTAGGGTGCAAAGAACACTGTGTAGGGACCATGTCAATCGAAACACATTTCATGCATGGAGCTCTCTTCTAACGAGCTGGTTATTGGAGTCAGGTGTGTTAAATAAAAGAGGCGTGCAAAATATACAGAGAGGTGGTATGCGAGGACTGGAATTGAGAACCAATGTTTTAATATAAAACTGTTGATTTTAAATTATGATAAACATTTTAAACTGCATTGCACCTGCAACAAAATGGATAAGTACATAATCTAATTCATAAATATTAAACCATTTTTAGATGAAAAAAAAAGAATAAATACTGAGTGACTGACAGTCTTTGTCATGAAATACACTTGTTTGTTTGCATTGAGTTTACAGTTTTTAATGTTTCCTTTGATTTATTTTCAAGAGCTGGGGTAAATGATCCTTTGTCGATTTTAGTATGGTTATAAAGGTCACACAAAATGATATTCAAACTCACATTAGACCCTTTTTACATTAAAGCACACAATCAACACATGAGATTATTATTGTTGTAGCGTCTGCTTAGGATCATTGAGGGTCATGGGGGCTTATACTATTTGTACCATATTTTGGGTAAAACTGCACCAATCCTCCAGACCAGCAATAAACATGCAAATGGGCCATAAACAGAGACAAAGAAAGTTTCTCCCGCTCAAAATGCATGCCTCTGATTGGCCACCCCACCCAAAAGGTGGGTGTGGATAAGAACTTTCAAAAGTCATTAGCTCAGACTAATCTTGGCCCAAAAACCTTTCTTCTTGAGACGGACACTATCCAAGACTCCTCAAAACTCTCCTCTTGAGTTAGATTTTCCGGCAGATTTTATCTTCAAGTAACTTTGTCGATCCGCTGTGGACTTTCCTATCTTTTGTAGCGTCTGCTTAGGATCATTGAGGGTCATGGGGGCTTTATGTCCCAGAGACCCTTTCAGCCTTTTGACATTTGCATATAAATTACAGTCCTGGCCCCAGATTCTACAGTTATATGGGTGCTAAATTGCCAATGGTCTTTCCCCCATTATCAAGAAGATGATAACCAGATCAACTCTCTGGTCTCCCCATTGACTTCAAACCCATTCCAATGTCCTAAGAGACAGTCATCCACAGTACCTGGCACCAGATGTCTGATGGTCAGCGAATTTTCCGGGCAGTTTTTATCTTCAAGTAACTTTGTCGATCCGCTGTGGACTTTCCTATCTTCAGAGGAACCAGAGTAAAACCTCCAGCTCACTTCTAAAATAACTCATCAAGAACCTCTGTTGTCTACCGCATCAGGACTCTTGTTCATCAATCAAAGCCAATGCAAGTAACCGTTTACAACTATTTAGATGCGTGTTTAAGTTTGAGCCCCTTTTAAGGTGATTTTTGATTCTTTGATGATTCTCATTAGGTTGTGGTTAATTGTTGTGAAATACTGCCATTATTTTGCTCTTATCTCTCTCTTCCTTACTTTTCTTCATTCTGTATATATGTGTTTTGTTTAGTCTTGTTGTATGTTAGCTGTAGTTTCATTTATTAAATCCCTTATATTCACAATTGATTGCCTCTAGGTGCTGCTCACAATTCGGGGTCACTGAATGGTGAATCTTGCTACATGCTAAATTACTGCTAGTACTGCATAAAAGTAGGAAAGCTATTGTTCCTTGGCCAGGAAAGTAATCTTTCCTTGAATTGGTAAATTATTATATTGTCTGCTCGGTGGACGGACAGATCAAATAATTATA
Source organism: Sinocyclocheilus rhinocerous (assembly GCF_001515625.1). Classification (NCBI taxonomy): domain Eukaryota; kingdom Metazoa; phylum Chordata; class Actinopteri; order Cypriniformes; family Cyprinidae; genus Sinocyclocheilus; species Sinocyclocheilus rhinocerous. The sequence continues at coordinate 29,384 of NW_015645680.1, read as the reverse complement.
ATATTGATTCTGCTAAGATCTAATCTAAATATGTATTATTAATTATAACCAGTTATAATTAATTATAAATATTTCCCTTTTGAGCTAATTTGCTACATAGTCATAGTTTATATGCTGTTGTTCCATCCAAGACGTCACAGAAACGGAAACCGTTTCTAAAAAAGAACCTTATGTCACTCATCGCATATTGTCATGATTGCCATCAAGGCAGGTTAGGACAAAACTCTTATTAGTATGGAAAAGATACCTTGCAGCATTGCATTTTGTCTGGTTATAGGACACTGTGTAAGGTTATATTTATTCTTGAAAGAGGGTGCCACATTTTTCTTAAACTGCTGTGGGACAGGACTGTCATGTAAATGTAAAGTGTAATTTTCTTTACCTTACAGCTATAGGTTTAAAGCTACTGTAGACTTTCTTTTATGCACCCTCTCCAGAAGCTGATTTTTTTTTCTCTTCCAGCTATGTGTTCCCATAAAACGCACTTCTTAATTTCAGTAGACATTTTGTACCTTAACTACAGAGATTGGAATGCTACGCAGAACAATACATTTGTATTCATCAGGGTAATTATTGCTAGCCAGAGGATCAGTTAGATGGGGAATAAATATAGTCTTGTAACCTTTGGGCCCTTTTCCTCTCTATCCAAGAGACAACCAAACATCAAGACTGCCAAGAAAAGCAGTGAAACAAGATGTATTTTCAACCCAGAGCCACAGGCATAACAAAGGCTAACACAGCACTCATATAATTAATGAATAAATGAAGGCATGGACCTGTGCCAAGCCATTCTGCTAAATTAGCCTTTTGCACGTTATTAGCCTTTTCTTTTTTTTTTCTTTTTTTTGTGGTGTTTGTGTATGCGTTCAAAAGCCGTTCTAAAGACATAGGCTTCCAAGCATGTTTTATGGCCTACAACATCTCAGACAGACAGGAATGCTGGCAACAATACAGTCTCTGAGAGCTGATGTGTTTAACAGTTTTCCCAGCTTTTGATTTAGTATAGAGCCGTTTCTCAGCCCAGCATCTGCCCAAATCATTCAGACAATCATTTAAACAGAAACAAACATAAATTGAACAAATCTATAAATGGAACATGGAAATTTTGGGTGGAGACAATAATAATGAACTAGCATGTCTTGATTTGTTGTCGATGACCACAACATCATGGAAATTTTTCTCTGCAGAATGCTAGTAAGTGTTACCCAATCAGTGGGGCATTTTCAAAACATGATGGACATTTTCAGCTGCTTTACCTGATTTGTTCTAATCCACTGGGGGCTTGGTTTAGGAGTGGGTCTTTGAGTAAAAGAGCTAAAAAAAACACCCATTGTAGTTTGAAAATGCCCACTGATTAAGAAACGTAAAAAAAAATGTATTGAAGTGATGGAATAAACCATAACTTTTCCTACAAACTTAAAATGTGCACATTGCTTAAGTAATATTGGTAACACTTTATTTTGATAGTCCCCTTTAGACATTTTGTTGACTATAAGTAATGCTGCACCTACATGTCAAGCAACTCTCATTAGAGTGTTAGTAGACTGTCTGCTTAATATCTGCTCACATTGTATTGTGATTGTTCCCCAATACAAATTCTACTGACTATAAGTAACTTTGCAAAAGTAACTAACCCTAACCGAAACGTAACAGTCTACCAATACTCAGCTGATATTCTAATGACACTTAGCTGACATGTAGGTGCAATGTAAGAGAAAGTCTAAAGGGGATACTCAAAATAAAGTGTAACCATAATATTTATTAGGAATTCAAGGATTGACATGAACATGAGCAAAAATGTCACATTTTATACATAGTCCATGTCTTAGATCTATACCCAATGCTTGCATTCTGCAGACATTAAATCAGACACAAAGATGAAAAGATCACATTTATTTAAATGCATGAATTATAGCATTGATTTGATTTAATTAGCAGACGAGAGAGAGAGAGAGAGAGAGAGAGAGAGAGAGAGATGAAAGATGAGAATATGAATTACAAAAATAAATTAATTAATTAACCAATTAAGTTATTTTATCTTCTTGTTGCCAATAAATATAACATAGATTCAGTATTGAAGCTATTTTATTAGTAGCATAGTTTTATTTAATTAAAGCCGCAAGTTTCTGTGCTCATGAATGTTTCTGTGTTCGTGTGCACCTAAAAGCATCACATTAATATAAAACGGTGATTAAACTAACTTGAACCTGTGAATTAAATTGTTTTAATGTACACCTACCATCCAATCAGAATTGAGTATTCAGAAAGACCATGGTATAATATTATAAAATACTAAAACTGAACAATGAAATACAGCGTATTGCGAATTAAAAAAAGAAGAAACATTTAACAAATGTCACCATCTTATCTAAAAGTAAAAGAAGTTAAAGAGTAAAAAGGAAGTTGAATTAACTTTATACATAATGTTCCCTTTTAATTTTGAATTTTACTGAAATGCGTTGTTAAAGCTCTGCAAATGTCTTGACCAGTGACATGATCAGGGATTGCTAGCTCTTCCTCACCCCCTCCCTGTCCACTTCATCTTACAAATGTTCCAGTAGGTCAGACTCCAGCATTCCACTGTTGCACATAAACCTGGGGTCTGACTTCTTATGAAGTTGTAGTGTGAACAAGAAAGGGTCTGAGATCACTTCAGTGCTGAAGAGGACCAAAAAAGAACCAGGTTCTCTTTTGAGTACAGTATATGTGACCTGTGCTGGCAAAATGAGTCACAATGAGCAAATTTGAGTTATTTTGATTATTTAAATAAAATTATTTTAATTATTCTTAATTTAAAGATCTTCAAAATGATGTATGATTTGTTAGAATTGGACGAAAAATGACTGAGTTACACCCGTTTGAAGTTGATAGAGTCAACAAAGTCAGTTAAAAGAAAAATCGAGTTAAAGTTTTCTGAAGGTTCCAAAGTAAAATCACCTAGCAATGTTGCATCTTTTCCTCCAGTTCTATAATAATACTTACTATATTAATAATCACAATATAGCTTTTTTTATTTTATCCTTTTTATTATAAGAACAGATGCAAAAAAATAGAACAAATATAAGAAAAATAATGCATTACCTTTTTTTTCATTTTACATTTAAACACAAGCATTCATGTAAGAAAAAAAATAATCAAATGTAAAAATCCCTTTAGTGTATTCATTACAAATAAATTAATTATTAAAACTACAAAAGCAGTTAAATTCAGAGCAGCAAGTGATTCCCTGTGTATATGTATGTGTATATTTATTGGGATCGTGCGCCATCTGTGTCATCTTTATATGTGCGCTTTGGATGACAGTCAGGGCAAGAAGCGCTCTCAGAAAACGTACAATTAAAATAAATATTGTTAGATTAATATTAAAGGGTTAGTTCACCCAAAAATGAAAATTAGCCCATGTTTTACTCACCCTTAAAGCATCCTTTAGGTGTATATGACTTTCTTCTTTCAGACGAATCCAATCGGAGTTATATTAAAAATTTGTCCTTGCTCTTCCAAGCTTTAGAATGGCAGTAGGCGGGTGTTTTTTTTTTTTTCAACAGTCCAAAAATAGTCATATAAAGCGCACACATCCATAATAAACGAGCTTCACACGGCTCCGGGGGATGAATAAAGGCCTCCTGTAGCGAATCAATGCATTTTTGTAAGAAAAATATCCATATTTAAAATGTTATAAATACTTTTTTCTCACTTCTGCTGACTGACAGAGGGCCTATATATTAAGACCTACTGTAATGCATGGATCTTATATAATGTTACATATCAGATGTTTTTCCCAACAGTTCCCCAAACATTCACTTAAGACGTAACAGATTATGTTTGCGTGAATACTTAAATACTGTAATTCTGTTATATGTGTATATTTATTAGGATCGTGCGCCATCTGTGTTTTTGTTATGCTGGTTGAAAGTCATTTCACATCCCGATAGTAATCACTAAGTTAATTGGTCTAAATTTATTTACATGTATTTTTATCATCTATGGAAGGCGAAGGACCATAAAATGTCCGAACATTATGATTGGCTGTCCTGCCTGCCTGTCAAAATATGTATTTGCACAACTCTAATAAAAGAATAATAAAATTTGTAATAATTATTTTTATTTAAAATATTATATTTTAAAACATTTATTTGTAAATATTGTTTTTACAATAAGTTAGGCCCTCTCTGAGGGCCTAGAGGGCCCTGACGGTTCCCCACTGCACAAAACCATTTTGAAAAGTCAGCATTGAAACAAAGTAAGAGAACTTTGAGAAATCTCTAATCATGGAAAAGTTAAATCCATCATCACCTATGCAGCTCACTGGCAATCTTGCTGACAACTGGAATTGCGCTTACTGCTTCCCACAGATTGAGCCAAAGTAAGCCCACATGAATTACTTTTGACCAATCGCGTTTCTCTCTGTGGCTTAATTTGACCACTCTCATTTCTCTCCTGTGGCTTACTTTGACCAATCGCGTTTCTCTCTCATGTGGCTTTTGACCAATTGCCGGCCACTATTATTGTCATCCTTGAAATAGGTAAGGCTATGGTTTACTTCATTATTGAATATTGGTGATTATTTGTTCATATACAGTGTGTATTTTTGGAAAATGAAACGTACCAATATAGCTAGCAAGCATGTATAGCACACGTTTTCTTCAGTACCTGTGAACCTCTAACTTTTCCCATGATAAATGCAGAACATGTCGCTACTGAACAGCAAATTGTCCGTTACCAATTCCAAATTACATGACAAAAATTGTAGCTAGTAATGTAATCCATTAAATTACACATGCTGACTTCAAACTTGCCACAGTGCGACCACATCTTAAAAAAACAAATTTGGACTCGACATTGCTGGCTAACTTTCGTCCGATTTCAAATTTGCCTCAATACATGCATTTGTTACATCCAGGCTTGACTACTGTAATTCTCTGTATGTTGGTGTTCCTCAGTCCTGTGTTTCTCGTCTGCAGTTAGTCCAGAATGCAGCAGCTCGGCTTCTTACTGGAAAGTGCAAATATGAGACTGTTACACCAGTTTTAATATCACTTCATTGGCTTCCAGTAAAGTACAGAATTTATTTTAAAATTGTACTTTTTGTTTTTAAATCTCTTCACAATTTGGCCCCACCCATGTTCTTAGGACAAGGCTAAAAATGAGAGGTGACCGTGCCTTTTCTGTTGTCGGCCCAAAACTTTGGAATAGTCTCCCCTCTCACATCAGAACTGCCCCAACCTTGTCTGTTTTTAAATCCACTCTAAAGACCTATTTATTTTCGTTTGCGTTCGATATCCCATGACACCTCTCACATCAGAACTGCCCCAACCTTGTCTGTTTTTAAATCCACTCTAAAGACCTATTTATTTTCGTTGGCGTTCGATATCCCATGACAAATTGTCTTTGACTTTGTTCTCAGGAACGCCACACATTTTACAGCTTGTGTATATTCTGTGTATATTTAATGTGCAATTTTGCAATTTGCCTGTTGTTGGTATAGTGTTGTAAAGCACTTTGGTCAACTCCGGTTGTTTTTAAACTGTGCTATATAAATAAAATTGTATTGTATTGTATTGTATGTTAGGTAATATAATGGGACTACTTTTAAATTCTTTTTAGATTACTTTTGACCTAACTGGTTTATAACATTGATTTAAATAGGATAATCTTGTACCATATTGACACAAAATACAAAGAGTAAGTGACTATATCCCATTTGTTGTTATTAACAACATGAAGTGCATTACACATTAATTAATTAATTAATAATTAATTAAATCAATAAAAAAAAATTAATGACAATGACATGACAAACTGACAAAATGACATATTTTATTTGTTTTCCTGCATGTCATGTGACCATAACCAATGTCAGAGAACCATGAACATGTAAATGTAATACTTAATTATTAAAATATGAATTTTAAAATCTCAAATTAAATATGTACTTTAAGTAAATATATTAGATGAAAGAGGATCAGATGACACAAAAAGTTTGTGAATTTCTGCAATTTAATGTATTTTTAAAGACAAAAGCCTTCCAAAGACATAGAAATAGATGGTTAAATAACCTACAGAGTGATAATTCAATTAAAAATCAATGTGTTCATCAGTAGTTGATGCAGTGCTTAAACACTTCTTAAACCTAAAATGATTTTTGTAAATCAGTGGTCAAATGCTGTGACTGGTCTTTGATTGTCCACAAAACCTTAAGGATGTCCAAAGGTGTCAGTGTATTTATTTGCGTTTCCGAACTTACCTGTTGTTAAACAATCAGCGGATAACTTTTTCACATGGCTTGCTCTACTCACTCACTCTTTAGCTCCCTCTGAGCAGACAGGATGGTGGAGATTCATTGTTATAATGATTAGAGGGACAGTTTTTCCTTACTGTATCTGTGTGCATGCTTCAAGTCTGTGGGAATCATTGGTTTATACTGAATTCATCACACCTCATTTTCCTTACTCCATTCCATCTGATCCTCAATAAAGTGTACACTTTGTTCTTTGCTTCTTAACACTAGTACCATTTTCTTCACTAATTATTAATACTTACTGCTTTGCAGGCTGTTTGTGGGCTGCATTTATGGCATATTACTATCAAATGCAACAGTCATCCTTATATTGTTTTTTTACTGTTCACTCAGAGGCCTGTGCCGGTTCATCTCCATCAGTGGAAACACCAGATCCTCCACATCATCAGCCACCAGCTGAGCTTCCAAGACCCCCCAAAAGTGAACCGTACCGAGCCGTACCGTGCCGTACCATGCAGTGGAAAAGCGCCATAAAAAGATAATCTTCCACCTTTCCCACATGAGTGGGTCCGGAACACACTATTTAAGGCCAACCTGTGAACCGGCAAGCCAGAACAAGTGTCCCAGCTGAAGCTTTGCTGGTATCCTCTTCAGCCACCTTTAATTCACACTCAGCCGCCCGCCTCACCCGACCTCTTCTTCTGTCGGCCCCTTTTCTTATGGATTCCACTGAAGATGTGGTTATTTTCTCTTATCTGTGTTCGCCCAGACTGTGGTAAGCATAGACTAACAGCGGCAGGACTTTACCGTACTGTGCGCAAGGTCTTGGACATTGACGGGTGGTATGACCTTGCCACTGAGTATCTGGAGTGCAAACGCTGCAAGAAGTATCCCGCCTGGTCCGAGGACATCTTGGGACAGCTGGATATGGGCCAACGCAGTCAGTTTCCAGCTTTGCTGACATACAGGTAATTAATAATGACAATCATTCATTAATAGGCACTTTTATTTGTGTTATTTTTTTACCAACCAAAGCATTTGCATGATTATACTGTTGTTTCCTTAGATACTCATGTGACAACCGGGTGCTGAGGATGATAAGGGAGAGGACATTGGGCAACAGTGTGACTCAGCTTTACAAGAAGCTGATGGAACAGCACAGTCAGGCATGGACACAACATGTCCTGAAGTACCTGACTGCCTGCGAACCATTCACAAGGTCCTCCCTTGTGCAGCCTCCTGTGTTTGCTGAGCCTCCCCTTTTACCTGCTCTACCTAAACCTAAGTGGCTGTTAGCCGTGTACCCCAGGGATGTTCTGGGGTGACTGCACGAGGTCAAGGCCAAAATTACATCTGTCTTTGGCTGTGTTCTCAAGATGGATTCCACAAAAAAAGGTATCACAGCCCTGTTTTTATCCAGAAATTTGCCAGATATGGATATGTGTGCGTACATAATGAACACAGTTTTTGACCCGTATTTTTCCCAATAGATCACAAAGAAACTTGCCGGTGCTGCTTCAGGAACAGCTGCCTGGTGCACAAATGTGGTAAATGAACACGCCCAGGTCCTTGTCTCTGTGCTGACTGCCGCTGAGGGACATGGACTGGACGCCATGGCAGCTGGCCTGATGAAACGCTACCGGGAGGCAGGAGAGGCAGCCCCAAAAGGGATGTACGTGGACAGAGATTGCTGCAGTCACCACGACCAGTCTCGGGTGAAGGTCATGTTTTCGGAGTGGGATGAGCTTGTAGTCTGGTGCACAAATGTGGTAAATGAACACGCCCAGGTCCTTGTCTCTGTGCTGACTGCCGCTGAGGGACATGGACTGGACGCCATGGCAGCTGGCCTGATGAAACGCTACCGGGAGGCAGGAGAGGTGGAGGAGACCACCAGATTAATTGGATCACTGATTGATCTACTTGACAGTGCGGACGGGAAGGACACTCTGGGATTTCCTCTGCTGGACCACGGATGGATCCAGCAGATATGGAAAGAACAGCGGAAGCATGTACAGTGTATTCAAGATCCACTGATAAAAGATAAAAAATTATTTTTTTTGTAAAAAATATAAGCACCCTAACTGCTTCCATTACTTTAAAGTAATGTCACATTAATAAATATCACACTCTACAGTAATATTACAGTTCTGATGTCATAAGCATCGACAAAGCTGTCTTGTCTGACAAGTCACTAGTAACTGGTTATAATGACAATCATTTTTAATGTAACTACATAACTCTATTACATGTAACCAGTTGCGTCATAGCACCTCATGTGTAGTACATATCTTGTACATATGTGACATATAAAAGCCTTTTTTTTATTTAACTTTTAGGAACCAGTGCCAGTGATGCGCATTTTCAGGCCTATGTCCTTGAGAGCTTGATGCGTTGGAATGATGACTGGATGCAAGACACCATAAAAGGATCTTCCTCCATCCAGTCATTTGGCAGTGCCATGAAAGAGGCTGTGGACCAACTTAGCCGAACAGTCTTTGGGAAGCCCTGGGATGAGTGCTATCGCCCTCTTGGAGCATATTCTGGGTGAGCCGTCCACATCATCTGGTGGAGAAGGACAGCATCTTGCCCCTGCCTCTTCAGTGCTGTCACAGCCATCTGACACTGGAAGCAGTCTCTCAGACGAGGCTCAGGTAAGACACTCTAATGGCTTTATTTAATTTAAATCTCATTTTATTCCACATACACTACCAGTCAAAAGTTTTTGGACAACAGTGTTTTTTAAAGAATTATTTTCTACTCACCAAGACTGCATTTATTTGATCCAAAATATAGCAAAAGCAGTAATATTGTGAAATATTTTTACTATTTAAAATAGCTGCTTTTTATTTGAATATATTTTAAAATGTAATTTATTCTTCTGATTTCAAAGCTGAATTTTATCATCATTACTCCTGTCACACGGTTCTTCGGAAATCATTCTAATATTCTGATTGGCTGCTCAAAAACCATTTATTATTATTAGGTTAAAAATAGCTGAGTGTATTTTTTTATGTTTCTTTGATGAATAGAAAGTTCAGAAGAACAGCATTTATCTAAAATAGAAATATTTTGCAACATTATAAATGTCTTTATCATCACTTTTGATCAATTTAATGTGTCCATGCTAAATAATGCTAAATAAATTTTAATTTCTATAATTTCATAATTTAATAATAAATATATAATGATTTAAATATACTGACTCCAAGCTTTTGAATGGTATAGTGCATAATGTATCAGATAAATGCTGATCTTGGATCTCTCTATTCATCAAAGAATCTTGAAAAAATGTACACAGCTCTTTTAAATATTGATAATAATAATTTAAAAAAATGTTTCTTGAACAGCAAATCAGCATATTAGAATGATTTCTGAAGGATTATGTGACACTGAATACTGGAGTAATGATGCTGAAAATTCAGATTTGAAATCACAGGAATAAATTGCTTGTTAAAATATATTCAAATAGAAAGCAGTTATTTTAAATAGTAAAAATATTTCACAATATTACTGCTTTTGATGTACTTTGGATCACAAAAATGCAGGTTTGGTAAGCAGAAGAGACTTATTTAAAAAAAACATAAAAAATCTTACTGTCCAAAAAGAGATGGCCTCTTTTCGTCAAGCCCGTTATAATAGCAGTCACTCTTCGAAGGCGCCTTTTGGAGCGATGGACGTCACTCCACCACGGTCAGGGGAGTTAGATGAAATGGTAGAGCGCTCGCTTAGCATGCGAGAGGTAGCGGAATCGATGCTCGCATTCTCCAAGCTGGAACCTGCCCTTTACTCTCTTCTCTCCCTAAAGAGACAGACTGCATGTTGACCCTCCTTATGTGAGCTTTTGGGCATCACTGCCGGCAAAATATTTTTCAGACTGGGACCCGCACAAATTGGTGGCTAAACAGGGATTTGAACTCGGATCACTGGATTCAAAGTCCAGAGTGCTAACCACCACACCATGGAACCTTGACAGGAGCAGCTGCTGCTCACAGGGCCACAAAGACTAAATAACTTACAGGCTCGCCAGCAGCAGTACCTAACCTGTGCTTTTTTTTTTTCCTTTTCCTGCCGCAAGAAAGCACGCAGGTTCCACCGAGATTTGAACTCAGAACGCAGTATTCAAAGTCCAGAGTGCTAACCATTACACCATGGAACCAAAAAGGATTTGTCGGTGGCCGTCTGGGAGGCAGATAGCGCTGTGGCTGTGGGGAAGCAGTTAGACAGAGGAGTTGGCACCCAGTGAATTTTGGTCAGTGGCCCCATCGAACAAAAGGAAAATACAGGTGACATCTGCCAAAACCAGGCACCTTTAGATCTTCAGTCTAACACTCTCCCAACTGAGCTATTTCGGCCTCTACCACAAAAAGTTAAGCCAGCAGGTATTTCTGTGAAACCACCAGTCACATTGCCAGAAGAGGAGAGATGAGCTCCCAGAGAACAAAAGCAGGTGGCCCGTATTGGTATAGAACCCACGACCTTGGCATTATTAGCACCACTCTATAACCAACTGAGCTAACCGGCCTGGCTTTTTCTGGACTTATGCCCGATTGATCAAAAACTTCATAATTGCTTGTGACCCTAAAGAGACAAAAAAAGCTTCAGGACCAAGCCTCACCAAGGGCTCCTCCGGGATTTGAAACCTGGGCCTCTCGCTCCCAAACAAATAATCATACCCCTAGACCAACGAGCCCACTTGTGCAAGCGTCTAGCCGAGAAAAAAAAGAACACTAGGGCAACAACAAAAGAAGGAAAATGAGCTAACATGGAAGTAATCAAACACCTCGAGACAGTGTCAAAGGCAAACAAATGAAAGTTGGCCTCTGAATGGATTTAAAAATGGGGCTGGACCTAACATGTAGAGGGATCTTAGGGAGGACAGCTGAAACGGTCAGATGTCCCGTAGACTTTAAGCCAGTGTTGGAAACAGATGGGAGAAGTTGGCTGCATGACCTGAGTGCTCCAAAGGTTGCCTACGTAATACAGGAATCCACACACATACATACTGGGGTAACAAGACCAAGTGGGTCTTAAAAACAAAAGCACAATCTCTTTGTTAATTCTACAACTAAATGGCAGCCAGTGCAAAGGTGCCAGTACTAGGGATGGGTACCGAAACCCGGTATTTAATCGGTAGACCAAGAAGGGCCTTAAAAACAAAAGCACAATCTCTCTGTTAATTCTACAACTAAATGGCAGCCAGTGCAAAGGTGCCAGTACTAGGGATGGGTACCGAAACCCGGTATTTAATCGGTCCCGGGGCTAAATTATGAAAGACCGGAGTATCGATAAGCTCTGACGTTAACGGTTCCGCTATCGGTATTGGAGAAATTAATAAAACACACATACATTCATTATTGCTATATATACATGATCTTGCAAATTCTATCTCACCAGAGTCGCCAGCTGTTTTTCAAACATTTGTCTATGATGCATTTTTGCTATTCACAATTCAGAAGCGAGATCGCGCTCACGCGGAGGAGCTTCAGCACGCGCAACATGAAAGCCCTGTTTAATTATGATAGAAGAGAGAACTAAACATTCAAACATCTGCTTACACTTTAGGCCTGTGGCTGTTTTATTAAGCTAATTTGATTTTTTTTATTTCGATTTTGGCTTCTAAGGATTATACAAAAGAAGACAAAAGAGGTAAAGCTATTAAAAACTAGCTGCGTTTCGTATTGCGCAACTTCTTTCCCTTCACAGCCCTAAAACCCAAACTTAACGTCAGAATCAGCTCAATCGGTGATTGTTGTAAGATGCCGTCTTAACTGTTGTTAAATTGCGGGACATGTTTAATAATAAAACGTTGAAAGCACAATCAGCACAAGAGACGCTGTTCCTCAGGCTGAAATGTGTGCGTGCGGCGCGCTCCAAAACGGACAAAAAAATTACACTTTGAGCTTCGGGCGCATGTCCAAACGATCAAATACACACAAAAATATGTCAAAATGGCCGGCTTGGAGAGTATTTACTTAAACACAGTTTATGTCTTAAGTGGAGGAGAACAGTTGGACTTTCAAAGTTGATGTGTCAGCCTGAGGTGTTGTTATCAGAAAGAGAGAGAAGAGTGAAGTGAAAATCGGAGGACTATAGACGGAGCGGATTCCAGAGTGTTGAAGCCCTATGATTAATCTTCCTTGTGAGAATATATAATTTTATTCTGCTCTGGCTGGGTTTTTTTCTGTTTTTTTCTATGAACATGATCTCCTGCGAGAGTTTCCTGTTTTGTGCCAAACGTAATCCTTTGGTGTGGAATCATCTGGGTTCATACGCGATTACATGTGCACAAATGGCGAGCTGCCCACGGACCTTTGAACTGTGATTTGAAACCATCAACTGGTAGGAGAATTCCAATTTTTCTTGTTCTTTTGGACACAAAAGACTCTGATACTTCGAACTTGTTTGATTTTTGCTTCTGAAACGGAGAGATTCATCTTTTGAACTTGAACTGACCAAACGAGTGTTTGACTCTCTGAACTGAATCATTTGATTCACGAACTTGGATCAATTGGGTTGTTTGATTCACGAACTTGTTCAAATGAATCAATTCATTATTTTTTGTGTTTTCAATCAATATTGTTGAATATACTGTTGAGTTTTGAAAGGAAAGGTGTTATCTACATTTATTTTCTGCATTTTGAGTTAAATTGAACATACAATTACAATTCTTTTGCATATTTGGGTATTTGAATGTAATATTTTGTTGAAGAGTTTACTATTGTGAATTGATTTGAAAGAAACAGACACAGCATTGTTTTTGAGAATTTATTTTGTCACACTGTGTGAAGTGCGCGAAACGTCATCAAACTGTACTGAGGTTGTTGAACTGTTAAATTCTTGGTCCTATAAGAGATAACAGAATAATTTGTGACAACTGTTCAGGTACTATCAATTAATTATTAATTTGTGATTCTTCTAATTGAAACAAATTACAAAGAGATCATTTCTTTTATCAATATAAATTCTTATGTGAATCAGAATTAAACTGTGTTGACTATTCACTCACCAGTAGAATCATATCCTCTCTCCAGTAGACGTTCCTTTCTTCTGATCAATTGGCCCATACTGAACATCATTACTAGGTGTAGCACATCAGTTACATTGTGAGCTACATGCTACAAACTTGGCGAGCCAGCCAGGAGAGAGGGCACAGCAGTTACTGAGGTGAATAATCGCTGAAATAAGCACATACAGTGAACTACACAAAAATGGATGTTGTGGAATGAGAAAATGTCAATGTGCAAAATGCAGTGATGGTTAGTGGCATAACACTAACTGAACTAGATGAAGCTCTAGAAACATATCTGCAGAAGTTCGGCTCTATTCAACAAAATTTACTAATTGATGACCCACACTCAGAGTTTCATCGTAATGCAGTAATAGAGTTCCTGCACAATTCTGCTATGTCCAGTCTCGAGCCTCAGCTGCCCCTAACCATCATAAGCCCCACTGATGCAGACACAGTGTTCCACGTGCACGCACTGAGTAGTGTGTACACTCCTACCGCTAGAAACGCCACCACAGATTACTTGGAGAAATTGCAGGCAATAGCAAATGCCAATGGAGAATCCCTTCAGGATGTGCTCCAAAGAGAGTTGAATAAGATGAGTGAAATTAGAACTTCAGTTGATGCATCATCCAGAACCGAGCCTGAGATGGAGCACCGCCCTTGTAAATCAAGCTTTTTGACACGTGCCACTAGCACTCCTCAGCACTCAGGGTGCAAATCACCACCTCTACAGGGAACTGAGTTTGCTGAAGAGACAATGACTCACTCTCCGAAGAATAATGAACCAAAAAACCCAGCCAAGGAAGCCATGGGCACTGCATCACCGCACTGCTCAGGGAACCTTGTTGAGAGCACTACTGAGACTGTATCGTTGAAATTGCCCATGACTGCTGTGCACCCTCCAGGTATCCAGAGGGTGGTGATGGAACACATTGTAAGAACGAATGACTCCCCGTCTCCACACAATGCCCCGTATCGCCTAAGAGCCTTTTCTGGAAGGAGCCCCCGTCCAAGCAATGAGCCTGATTTTGACACCTGGCGAGCAAGTGTTGACTACCTGTTGAATGATCCATCCCTTTCCGAGTCGCACAAGACGCGGAAAATTCTAGATAGCCTATTACCACCAGCTTCAGACATTATCAAACATGTGAACCCACTTGCCCCATCGTCAGAGTGCCTTAAGCTGCTGGAATCTGTCTACGGTTCAGTAGAAGACGGAGACAAGTTATTAGCTAAGTTTATAAGCACCCTGCAAAATCCTGGTGAAAAATCGTCTGCCTACCTCCACAGATTGCAAGTGATCTTGAGCGCTACCATCAGACGTGGAGGAGTTGCAGAAAATGAACGAGACCGTTGTCTGCTGAAGCAGTTCTGTCGTGGCTGCTGGGACAATACCCTGATTGCTGACTTGCAGCTCGAAAAGAGAAAATCAGACCCACCTCCGTTTGCTGAATTAGCAATACTCATCCGCACAGCTGAGGATAAGCAAACCTCTAAGGAGGAGAGAATGAGGAAGCATTTGGGTATGAGCAAGTATCCATCAGTTCCACACAAACAGAGGATGGCAATGCACCAACAGTCTGTTTATCCATTCAGCACATTTGAAGAGGATGCTGTCGAGACCCCAGCTCCTAGCAATGCAAAGCAGAAAGGATCTAAGCAGAAAGGCAAGGTCCAGTGTCCTGACATGTCGGAAATGGGCATTTTAAGGAAGGAAATTGCTGGCCTTCAAAGTCAAATCGCAGCTTTCAAAGCAGCCGCTATGAAGGAAGAAGGGAAGTGCACTGAGACAAATGAGCTTGAGGAGTTGAAAAAACAGATGGCAGAGCTTAAAGTTCAAGTTGCTGCTTCTGGTGCACAGAGAAACCAGCCTGAAAGATCCCCTCATCTGAGAAGCAGTCCGAGCAGATCCAATTTCAATGAAGTCAGCAGAATGGAGAATGAAAGACCAAAATATATTGAGATGAGATCCAAACGTCCCCGGCCATGGTACTGCTTTCGCTATGGAGATGACGGCCATCTAGCCATCAACTGTGAAAATCCCCCAAATCTCTCTAGAGTTGAAGAAAAGAGAAGGAAACTGAGAGAAAGGCAGGCTGAGTGGGATCTCAAACATGGATTCGCCACAGAGTCTTTAAATTAGAAGTAGTCTCTGTCGCAGGGCGGATGGGGACTGAAAGGAAGAAACAAAGCCCTAAGCAGCGACAAGTGTTTAATAAGCATGTTGGTGCTAGAAATTCTTTGAAGTTACCAGATGGATTAATAGGAATGAGATGCACTGCACAAGTTGGAGTCGAAGGGAAGGAAGTAAACTGCCTGTTAGACACAGGATCTCAGGTCACGACAGTCCCTCTGTCTTTTTACAACAGTCACCTGTTGCACCATTCTATGCAGCCATTGAATCACCTGTTGGAAGTTGAAGGAGCAAATGGACAGGATGTTCCCTACCTGGGATATGTTGAATTAACTCTGAAGTTTCCTCAGGAGTTTCTAGGAACAGAAGCTGAAGTTCCGACATTGGCCCTAGTAGTCCCAGACCTTACACATGTGCCACAAATCCTCATTGGCACTAACACTCTGGATGTCTTGTATGCGAATTACAGGCAAGGAACCACA
>NW_015645680.1:10838-12821 GCF_001515625.1 Sinocyclocheilus rhinocerous | reverse complement strand
GAATCCCTTCAGGATGTGCTCCAAAGAGAGTTGAATAAGATGAGTGAAATTAGAACTTCAGTTGATGCATCATCCAGAACCGAGCCTGAGATGGAGCACTGCCCTTGTAAATCAAGCTTTTTGACACGTGCCACTAGCACTCCTCAGCACTCAGGGTGCAAATCACCACCTCTACAGGGAACTGAGTTTGCTGCAGAGACAATGACTCACTCTCCGAAGAATAATGAACCCAAAAACCCAGCCAAGGAAGCCATGGGCACTGCATCACCGCACTGCTCAGGGAACCTTGTTGAGAGCACTACTGAGACTGTATCGTTGAAATTGCCCATGACTGCTATGCACCCTCCAGGTATCCAGAGGGTGGTGATGGAACACATTGTAAGAACGAATGACTCCCCGTCTCCACACAATGCCCCGTTTCGCCTAAGAGCCTTTTCTGGAAGGAGCCCCCGTCCAAGCAATGAGCCTGATTTTGACACCTGGCGAGCAAGTGTTGACTCCCTGTTGAATGATCCATCCCTTTCCGAGTCGCACAAGACGCGGAAAATTCTAGATAGCCTATTACCACCAGCTTCAGACATTATCAAACATGTGAACCCACTTGCCCCATCGTCAGAGTGCCTTAAGCTGCTGGAATCTGTCTACGGTTCAGTAGAAGACGGAGACAAGTTATTAGCTAAGTTTATAAGCACCCTGCAAAATCCTGGTGAAAAATCGTCTGCCTACCTCCACAGATTGCAAGTGATCTTGAGCGCTACCATCAGACGTGGAGGAGTTGCAGAAAATGAACGAGACCGTCGTCTGCTGAAGCAGTTCTGTCGTGGCTGCTGGGACAATACCCTGATTGCTGACTTGCAGCTCAGAAAGAGAAAATCAGACCCACCTCCGTTTGCTGAATTAGCAATATTCATCCGCACAGCTGAGGATGAGCAAACCTCTAAGGAGGAGAGAATGAGAAAGCATTTGGGTATGAGCAAGTATCCATCAGTTCCACACAAACAGAGGATGGCAATGCACCAACAGTCTGTTTATCCATTCAGCACATTTGAAGAGGATTCTGTCGAGACCCCAGCTCCTAGCAATGCAAAGCAGAAAGCATCTAAGCAGAAAGGCAAGGTCCAGTGTCCTGACATGTCGGAAATGGGCATTTTAAGGAAGGAAATTGCTGGCCTTCAAAGTCAAATCGCAGCTTTCAAAGCAGCCGCAATGAAGGAAGAAGGGAAGTGCACTGAGACAAATGAGCTTGAGGAGTGGCAGAGCTTAAAGTTCAAGTTGCTGCTTCTGGTGCACAGAGAAATCAGCCTGAAAGATCCCCTCATCTGAGAAGCAGTCTGAGCAGATCCAATTTCAATGAAGTCAGCAGAATGGAGAATGAAAGACCAAAATATATTGAGATGAGATCCAAACGTCCCCGGCCATGGTACTGCTTTCGCTATGGAGATGACGGCCATCTAGCCATCAACTGTGAAAATCCCCCAAATCTCTCTAGAGTTGAAGAAAAGAGAAGGAAACTGAGAGAAAGGCAGGCTGAGTGGGATCTCAAACATGGATTCGCCACAGAGTCTTTAAATTAGAAGTAGTCTCTGTCGCAGGGCGGATGGGGACTGAAAGGAAGAAACAAAGCCCTAAGCAGCGACAAGTGTTTAATAAGCATGTTGGTGCTAGAAATTCTTTGAAGTTACCAGATGGATTAATAGGAAGGAGATGCACTGCACAAGTTGGAGTCGAAGGGAAGGAAGTAAACTGCCTGTTAGACACAGGATCTCAGGTCACGACAGTCCCTCTGTCTTTCTACAACAGTCACTTGTCACACCATTCTATGCAGCCATTGAATCACCTGTTGGAAGTTGAAGGAGCAAATGGACAGGATGTTCCCTACCTGGGATATGTTGAATTAACTCTGAAGTTTCCTCAGGAGTTTCTAGGAACAGAAGATGAAGTTCCGACATTGGCCCTAGTAGTCCCAGACCTTACACATGTGCC
>NW_015645680.1:5070-10548 GCF_001515625.1 Sinocyclocheilus rhinocerous | reverse complement strand
CACCATTCTATGCAGCCATTGAATCACCTGTTGGAAGTTGAAGGAGCAAATGGACAGGCTGTTCCCTACCTGGGATATGTTGAATTAACTCTGAAGTTTCCTCAGGAGTTTCTAGGAACAGAAGATGAAGTTCCGACATTGGCCCTAGTAGTCCCAGACCTTACACATGTGCCACAAATCCTCATTGGCACTAACACTCTGGAAAGCCACACTCAAAGCCAAGTCATGCTACCATGGATATCAAGCCGTGATAAATGTTCTAGAGGCAAGACGGCAACGAGCTGGTGCGAGTGTCTTAGGCCAAGTAAAAATGAAGGGAAGTATGCCTGAAGTGGTAACGGCTGGAAGCACAGTGGTTCTAAATGGGTGTGTCAACATCATCGGGCCACTGTCAGAGACTTTGGTGACCGTAGAGCCATCAACATCATCATCTTTGCCTGGTGGACTGCTAGTTGTTTGCATTCCCTACCTCCGAAGCGCAACGTCCAGATACCGGCATTCCTGAAGAACGAGACCCAAGTTGATTTATCAATCCCTCCTAGAGCAGTGTTGGCTGAAGTGCACACTGTCCAAAGTGTGATCGAGGGAAGAAACCCTGTGAGTACTCCTGTGTGCAAAAATGTGAGTCCTACACAAGCTAGGACTTCGGTGACTCTCCCATATCAAGTGAATGGATGGAAAGGATAACAGATCTAGTGAACTCTATGCCAGATGTATTCGCGCTGCACGATTTGGATTACGGCCACACTGAAATAGGTAAAACACCACATCAATCTCAGTGACAACACGCCCTTCAAGCAGACCCAGCAAACACGTTAATGTGGGGCCCAAATGGGTTTCACATGGGCGGGCGATCTTAACAGGAGAGAAGTATTGGTCTTCATTGATGACCTTATAGTCTTCTCTAAAACTTTAGAGGAGCACGAAGCCCGACTCTTGCAAGTCTTAAAGCGTCTGAGAGAGTACGGACTGAAACTTTCCCCCACGAAATGCAAATTCTTCCAAACGTCGGTCCGATACCTAGGCCATATAGTGTCTCAGAATGGAGTTGAGACCGATCCGGCCAAGATTGAAGCTCTCAAGACCTGGCCAAGGCCCAGAGACCTTAAAGAGCTCAAATCTTTTCTCGGATTTGCGGAATACTACAGGAGGTTTGTCCAAGACTTCTCTAAGATCACAAGACCTCTTAACGACCTTACTGTTGGATATCCCCCTCTGCAGAAAAACCAGAAACAAGACCCAAAGAGAAGTATACAGTACCGGGATCCTAAAGAGCAGTTTGGCGACCGATGGACCCAGGAATGCCAGCAGGCGTTCGACACCATCATAGAAAAGCTGACTTCAGCTCCAGTTCTCGGATTTGCTGATCCCAGCCTTCCCTATGTGTTGACAACGGATGCGAGTACCAATGGACTTGGAGCTGCCCTTTATCAAGAGCAGGAGGGCCGAATGAGAGTAATTGCTTTCGCGAGCAGAGGACTACCCAAAAGCGAAACAAAGTATCCTGCGCACAAATTGTGGGCACTCAAGTGTGCAGTAACTTCAAAATTCAGTGATTATCTGTATGGAGGAGAGTTCACTGTAATAACGGACAGCAACCCACTTACCTATATCTTAACATCTGCAAAGCTTGACGCGACCAGCTATAGGTGGCTGTCCAGCCTGTCGACATTTAACTTCAAGATCCAATATCGTGCAGGCAAGCGGAACCTAGATGCAGATGGTCTCTCAAGACGTCCTCATGACAGGCCTGTGGACGACTTTGTCTCCCAAAAAGAGCGTGAAAGAATCAAGCAATTCACTCTTCATCATTTAGCAGAATCAGAACAGCCAACAATTCTGCCAGCAGCAGTGAAAGCCCTCTGTGAAAGACACCAAGCATATCAGAGCTGTGATGATCCTAACCTGTCATGCTTCCAACCTACTGTGGTTGAATCCCTGTCCCTCAGTGCTAGTGCGGTACCTCAAGAATTCCAGCAAGAGGATGCCCACGGTCTTCCGGTTCTTCCCCAAATGTCTGAAGAAGAGTTAAAGGAACACCAAAGAGCTGATCCAGAACTCAAAGAAGTTATCAAATACCTTGAATCCGGGAGGAAACCAGATGGGAAAGTAGAGCCTGTAGAAGTAGCCTTATGGCTGAGAGAATGGAACAGATTTGAGTTTAAGAGCGGAGTATTATTTAGAAGAAAGCAAGACAGAGGAAGTGTGCTGTATCAGTTGGTGTTACCTGTGGACCTCCGGGAAATTGCGTTAAGAGCCCTGCATGATGACTTGGGACATCTAGGGATTGAGAAGACCCTGGACCTCACTAGGTCTCGGTTTTACTGGCCAAAGATGGCGACAACTGTGGAAGAGAAAATAAAGACCTGCGAGCGCTGCATGAGGCGAAAGACCCCTCCTGAGTGAGCTGCACCCCTGGTGAATATAGTGACAAGCAGACCCCTCGAGCTAGTCTGCATGGACTTTGTCGCTTGAACCTGATCGGAGTAATACGAAAGATATTCTAGTGATGACCGATCATTTCACCAGGTACGCTGTAGCGATACCCACTAGAAACCAGAAGGCTGAAACCATGGCAAAATGCTTGTGGGATAACTTTCTAGTCCATTACTGGTTTCCAGAGAAACTCCACAGTGATCAGGGGCCTGACTTCGAGTCAAAGCTGATCAAAGAGCTATGCAGCATAGCAGGAATCCGTAAAGTGAGAACAACGCCTTACCATCCCCGTGGCAAGCCTGTGGAGTGCTTTAACAGGACACTGCTTCAGATGTTAGGGACCCTGGACGATAAAGGAAAGACCTGCTGGAAGGACTTCATGAAACCATTAGTCCACGCGTATAATTGCACTCGTAATGACTCGACGGGATTCTCACCTTACGAGCTGATGTTCGGGAGGCAGCCCCGGCTACCAATCGATCTGGCCTTCGGTTTACCTGCTGATGAGTCGACCCAGTCTCACTCGAGTTACGTGAGGAATTTGAAAAATCGACTGGAGGAGAGTTACAGGGTAGCAAGAGAGAATGCTGGAAGAGTGGCAAGACGTAATAAGATATAAGAATAAGGGAAAATTAACTCTTATTTTAGCTCAGGTTTTCAGAGGGGGAATCGAATCTGAAGATTCAAGATCAACCTGATTGAACTGATTCCAAAATTGATAGTTTACACTTTATCAACGGTCGTCCAGCGAGACGTTAATCGTCAGTATATCTTACCAATTTTAATATTTGTACTATCCCTGGCCAAAGGCTAATACATGCTTGTGATCATTTATAAGCTACAAGCTAGGTAGCTGGATCTGAGCAGAGTTTAGACTTTAAAATTACACGATACAAGACAATACTTCTTTATAATGAAACAACAGTTTATTCACTATTCTAGATTACATTAAACTAAACTAATGAAAACACACACACACATACACACAAAAGGTTCAGGAAATGAGAGTGTCGTACAACACACACTGTTCAAAATAACAGCTTTTCACTCATCTCACTGTTCTGGAAATAAGCTTTCGTTCAACATCAGACTTCACATATCTGGCATACACAGAGTACCTTTAATAACTTTATTTATTAAAAGGGGTTATAAAACATCGATTAAACTTCATAGGTTACAATAAACACAGTCACGCTGTATAGATTGAATCACGTTATCACTGTTCTTTAGGTCTGTTGTTTTTGCAGGCCTGAGGGTATCAGTTAATTTACTCGTCCTTTTCCTGTTAGATATAATAGTTCCATATATTGTGCGATCACCAGACATCACGAGGTATCTATAGGTTGTGAAATAACTTTTTAGTTCTCGAAACAAAAAGATCTCTGTTGTCTCCTGATTGGATTAGTTTTTCATCACTCTTCCAATTCTTCTGAGGAGGAGATAACGACAAGGGTTGATGGGAAGTCGACCCAGAATAATCACGTCATGTGATGGGGTGATTAGTTTAGACCTCATGATGGTTGATTCAGTGGCGTATCTGTTCATGATAGAAATCCTACATATATCCCCCTTTTGCTCGGTGAGGTTCCCATTGCAAACATCAGCGGGCACTGGAACAAGAGGCAGAGAGAAAAGACACACACAAGACACAAACAACATCTCCATCACTGACTGAATGCTGGTGCAGGACTTGGGTAATTTGGGAATGATCAGGTTAAAAACTTGAGAAGACGTAGGGGTGCATTATTTAGGATTACTTGTATCATTATTGTGTCAGTTAGATTGCTCTAATTGTCAGAGGTTCGACGAGGCGGTATAGGCGTAATCTCAATTAGGTTTGTTGAGTTCTCAGGTTCAGGTTCTTGGTCAGTTTTATCACGTCGAAACATGCGTGGGACGCCGGACTTGCACTTGTTGAAAGACTCTTGGATGGCGTTCATTCGCTTGTGGAGGAGGAAGGCAAGTGTCAGAGTCACAACATATCCTACAATAGTAGAAACGCAAAGCGCTGTGTCAGCGGCAGACCAAGACCGAATGATTGGCGCACCAGCGGGCGGAGGAGAGCGATAGCTTCTAAAGCTGTATAAACAGGAGTCAAATCAATAAGTTGCGTTCCTTCCTCCTAGATCCTTTCTTCCAATTCTGGATCGAGGACGAAGGAATGCTGTTTGAAGAAGGGTGAGATTTCGAGTTCAGCCTGATACTCGTCGTCGGTAAGGTGATACAATGCTAAATCGTCAATACGGAGGATCGAGCCCTTAGGGACAGTGATCCATAGAGTTTGGTTAGGCAGGATAATGCGCGTGGCAGTGTCGTGTTGATCGTAGGTGAGGGTAGCTGTACGCACTGGGGTGTTGACTAGCCATCGGTTTCCGACGATTTCGGCTTGTGTTGCCTCACTTTGGTTGACGACGGCTTTTCACAACGATTTATGACAATTTTTTTTTGGTGAAAGGAGTCAATCCTAATTTCGAGACCTGAGTTTAAAGATCAGTTAAGGGAATTCCCTGATGAGGGGACTAGAGGGGAAAGGAAATTGTAGTGAGAGGGGGAAACGAAAAACACAAAGAGAGACACAAAGAGAAAAAAAAACACAAAGAGACAAGGACACCGAATAAGGTGAGACAGCAAACGAGTGTCCCATGTGTGGAGTACCTCCTCTCCACTAGAGGTTGGTCCTAGCAGTGCGGCGGAGGAGAGTGTGTAAGTGTTGTATCTACGCAAGGTGGCTATATGTTTTTCTAGAATGACAGAAGTTATGTCAGTGTGGTGTAGAGTATGAGATTGTCGGTCTGTGTCAGTTGGTTTGATCTTCCCCCTTTTCCTGTCGGTTGGAGCCCTGGTGCCTCTTTATCTGGTTTCGATGGACCCATCGAAGGACTGGCTCGCTGCGCCCTTGTCTGATTTTGATTCGATAGGCAACAGGTGAGAGCTTGTCCACAATCTCATGGGGTCCTGTCCAGTGAGGTAGGAATTTCTTTGACAGGCGAAGGGGAGCGTTCTGCCTTGGTTGGGCGAAGCTGTAGTACCACACTTTGTCTC
>NW_015645680.1:0-5059 GCF_001515625.1 Sinocyclocheilus rhinocerous | reverse complement strand
CAGCAAACGAGTGTCACCTGTGTGGAGTACCTCCTCTCTACTAGAGGTTGGTCCTAGCAGTGCGGTGGAGGAGAGTGTGTAAGTGTTGTTCTCAGGTGTTGATGCAACTCTTCCAGGTACTGGTGGGTGGTATAGGTGGTGACGAGGTTCAGGTCACCAGGTTGGTACAGCAGGTGTAACGGTAGTGTCATTTGTCGCCCCGTCATCATCTCGAACGGGGGTTCTCCGGTAGACCGGTGAGGGGTGGCCCTGACGGCCATCAGTACCAGAGGAAGCTTAATATCCCAATCCTTTTGATTGGCGGACACGTACTTCTTCAACATGCTGACCACTGTCCTGTTGGTTCGTTCCACTTGACCTGAGGAAATTGGGTGATGGCTTATATGGAGCTTGGCCTGTATACCCAAGAGTTTCCACACTTCTTGCATGACTTCGGCGGTGAAGTGGGTTCCTCGGTCAGAGTTGACCCTTAAAGGCAGTCCGAACCTTGAGAAGATGTGGTTCATCAAAAGGCAGGCTGTCGTTTCTGCTGTATCGTTGGGAGCTGGGAGACACTCTACCCACTTTGTGAATTCGCAAACCACGGTGAGGAAGTATTTGTTACCCCGTGTTGACCGTGGTAGGGGTCCCACCCAATCTATTTGGAGGTCCGACCATGGGAAGGTCATTCCTTTCCGTTGCAGTGGTGCTCGGTGGTTTGGGTTTGCCGGTTGGAACTGGCAACACACCAAGCATCCTTTTACGTACTCCGCCACGTCTTGCTGCATGCCAGGCCAGTATGCTACTTGCTTGAGCGTTTCGTAGGTGGCCTTGGTGCCATGGTGTCCAGCGCATGGTGAATCGTGGGCGTGTGTCAGCATTATCGCCCTTTGGTCCTGAGGGACTACGAGCTTACTCGAAGTACCTGTGGTTTGTCAGTTGTGGCGGTAACGGTTCTTTGGGTTCTGCTGCTGTGTGCAGCGTGTCCGTTGAACAGTTCTGGCAGGCTGCTAGCCCGTTTCCTAGATATGATCTGTGGTTTTGGGCATATCTTGCTTCGACGTCCCGTCCTTGGAGCGTCATTAGCCAAGTAGCTATGCGTGCGTTGGTTACCACGCCATCCCTGATTCGTTGGCTGTTGAGGAAGGTTACTGGCTGGTGACAGGTTTCAATGATAACCTTCTGAGCTCCAATGTAGTTGGAGAAACGCTGGATGGCCCACACAGTGCAAAGCAAAGCTTTTTCGCAGTCTGAGTATTTGCATTCTGGGGGAAGCAGTGTTTTGCTGGCATAAGCGACCACTCGCTTGTCTTTGTCATGGAGCTGGTACAGGCCTGCACTGAGGCAGTGATTGGAGAATCCAGCGTCCAGATAGAACTCTTTTCCTGGGTCTGGGTAGGCCAGGCATTGTGCAGCGCACAGACGTTGTTTGAGCTCGCTCATAGCCGTGTCCTGGGCTTCCGACCAGACGAAGGGTTCGTCCTTTCTCAGGAGGGAGGTTAGTGGTCGTGCGATGTCAGCGTAGTTTTCAATGAACTGTCGTGAGTAATTGCACACTCCCAGAAAGCTTCGTAGCTCAGAAATGTTAGTGGGTGTCTTTATGTTTTGGATTGCTTGGGTGCGACTGGACTGTGGTTGGATACCGTCTCGTCCAATTAGCAGACCGACGTATTTAACTTTGGTTTTGCACCATTGTCCTTTGTGGAGGGCGATCTTTGCTCCTGCTGTTGTCAGCTGGTTCAGGACGTGATCGATTTCTTTGAGGTGGTCTGCCACATTTGAGCTTTTCAGAAGCACATCATCCACGTAAACGAGGTTGCCTCTGGTTCTGGCATCAGGGCATGCTTTGTTCAGGAAGATGTTGAATTCAGCTGGTGAGTTGGCATAGCCAAAGGGACACCGTGTGAAGGTGTATTGTCGATTGGCAAAGGTGAATGCCAGCTTGTGTTGGTCATCAGGGTGGACGGGGATTGTCCAAAATCCCGAGGCGACGTCCATTGTGGAAAGGATCGTTGAGCCTTTGATTTTGGGAATCTCTTGGTCCAACTGGGTCATTGGCCATCGTGACAAGGGTACTTGCTGGTTTAACTTGCGGTAGTCGATAGTGGGCCGCCATTTGCCGTTGGGTTTCATGACTGGCCATATCGGAGCAGAGTATGTGCTGTTACAGGGCCGGATGACCCCCTTTTCCAGCATGGAGTCAACAATTTCTTGCACTGGCTCATATGATGCTATTGGAATCTTGTACTGTCGCACAAATGTGGGTGGTGCATTTGGGCTTGTCGGGATGCGCACACTGTGGATGTTGGTCAGTCCACAGTCCAGGGAGTCCTTTGCGAAGGAGTCCTTGTACTTGTACAGAACCTCTTTGAGTCCTTGGCGGTCTGCTTCCTTGTGGAGGGCATCCGCCTCACTCAGGATCTGTTGGATTTGTGCGGCGAACCCGGTGTAGGGTTCCTCCATGGTTGAGTCATTTGAGGGGCTCTGGGCCTTGTTGGTCACCTGTGCAGGTGATTCTGTCGTGGACTGTGTTGAGACAGTGTATACTGCGAGGTGAGTGTCGTCTGTGATTTCTGATCGGCAGACGCTTTCTCTGGGCACTGGCAGAATAGAAGTGATGGCAATGGTTCCATTGGGTCTTGTGAACGTTACGGTGTCATCATATTCATCTGACAGTAGTTGGGCTGGTATGTGGCCTATGACCGGTACTGTTAGTTCAAAGTCATGGAACGTCTGGTTAATGAGCCATCCCAGGTGACTGGCTTTGGGAATGCTGATGTCTTTGGCCGTACAGTTGTTGAACAATACATACACAGCCCGAGATGAAATTTCAATGAGATGTGTGGCTTCCAAGGTCAGTCCTAGTCTTAGGCAGGTCCTGGAAGGTTGGAAGAAGCCTAGCTTACTGTCGAGAGAGTGGCCTGTTGAGGCGGACACTGACACTCTTGCTGTAGGCAGGTATTGCAGCCTTTTGCTCATTGATCATGGTGCATGCGTCTGGCATTGTTTGACCAGATCGAAGGTTCTTGAGGTTGACTGCAGTGGTCAGTTGGCGCAACAGGGGAGCCCATATGACGTCGTTCATGATGTCCACAGAGGCATTGAGCCGGACCATGATGTCTGCTCCAATGCAGATGTCATGAGGTAGGTTGGGGACAACGAGGAAGTAGTGACTCAGGTGTCTGTTGTTCCATCGTATATCCACAGCGCAGATGATCTTGGAGGTAGCCATGGTTGTCGACCAGGGACTGAGAGGGAAGCGGCTGTGTCTTGAGACATGTGGGAGGCTCTGCTGTCCTTGATTCAATGCTCTGAATAGCTTAAAGCTGATAGCGGAGTTCTCCGCCCACAGGGCTAATGCTGCGTCGGACACTGATGTGTCATGGACATTTATGGCAGTCATGATTCGAAGGGGGCCTGAGTCTGAGTCAGGCGCCTGCAATGAGCAGAGGAAAGGGTCCAGGTTCTTGCTACTTGGAGTTGAGCTTGGCCCTGGCCCTGGCTTTGACATTGCATCATCAGTCAGTGAGTTGGCGGCGGTGTCTGTGGTTTGACACTGCGACTCGTTGGAGTCTACTGACTGGAAGGGTAGAGGCTCACGGACTTGCGTCCATATCTTTAGTTGCTTGAAGTCAATTAAGGGTTCAAAGCGATTAAGCAGGTCTTTTCCAATGAGGAGTGGATACGTGTTGAGTGGTGAGACGTATACTGGGTGAACGAGGTCCATTGGTCCCACAGTTAGGTGAATTGGGACCATATGTTTTAGCTGTAGGCCCGTGTGGGAATATACTTGAAAGTTCAGCTCGCACCTTTGAAGTTTGAGGGTGCTATTAGATCTCTTTATTCTTTCTTGGACTTCTTCGAGGAGTTCAGTTGACATTAGAGTGATGTCGGCTCCTGTGTCAAGAAGAGCTTCGACTTTGATGTGGCGTTCAATGATGATGGAGAGGTAAAACTTTCGTGCTATACCTTTCTCAATGAGGTCGCCCAGTAGTTGAGGGACTGGAGTTTGGGATGAGACAGGTAGGATGTCAGGACTGATCTGGTGTTCGTCGGAGGAGTGGCAGATGACCAAGACAGCACTTTCAGGAACTTGAGTGGTTTCGTCAGCAGGTGTTTGTTGGACGCTGCTGTGATCTGACGCATCAGGTGTTGGGTCAGTTTCTGACTGTTTTGCGGGTTGTTCAGGTAGGACTTCTTGTCCGTCTGAAGTTATGGAGGTTACGGTTCTCTGAGAGTGAGGTGAAGGAGTGCTGTTCTCTGTGGCTGGTTGGGTCAGCTGGTCGCTGCCTTCTCTTCCGGCTGCTAGTCAGGCTGACTCTGGTTTCTCTTTCTTTTCCCACTTCCGATCCTCCTCCTTTCGGTGGAAGAACTCTTTCATCATCATTTTCATCAGCTCTTGCGAGTCGAAACACGGTGATGTCTTTTGTTCTTGTGTGGATTCAGTTTGAGCTTGGTCAGCTTGGAATCTTTGCGAGTTCCTTCGTTGATTCCTTGGACTGGTTGCTCCAGGGTGTGTCTGTCGTTTTCCCTTGGAGGTTCCGTTGGATTCCCATGAGCCTTTTCCTCTTGAGTTTCCAAACGAGTTGGGCTGATTCCACGATCTGTCCCATTGAGTCTCACGAGGTCTGGATTGGTCCCAAGGTTTTTCCCAGTGACGTCCAGGTGAGTGTTGTCGTCCACGCGGTCCATCCCAGCGGTTGTTCCTCTGTTTAGGTCGGGTACCAGCATGGGAGTCTCGTTCTCTGTTGGACGAGGGTGTGTTCCACTCTTTGTGTGGTGGCTTGGCATGGTCTTGATGTTGGGTGCCCTCTAGAGCCAGACTTTGACTTTGAGTGTTGAAGTCAAGAACTGCTGTGGATTTGGCGCCCTTTTCTGAGGCCATCTTTTGTTTGCCGTAGGCTTTATGCGCCAAGTCTCGCAACTGCTAAGCATTCATTGTTCGCGGACATGCGAGAACGCCAAGATGGTGGCTTACTCCAGGATGGAGGTTTCTCAGGAAGAGAGTTTTGAAGTTCAGATCGTTTTCCATGTCCGGTTCGTTGCAAGTTCCGAAGTATGCTCGTCTGAGTCGGCTGTA
>NW_015645679.1:0-821 GCF_001515625.1 Sinocyclocheilus rhinocerous | reverse complement strand
AGTGCCCCAACAAATCTGTTTCTTTTGTCTTTTATCTATTTTTCCAGATAAAAACATAGAAAATTCATAATATTTATCTTGGTATCATTAATTTCTCAGGCAAATCTTTGCTGTAATCAAAGCTGAACATTCAAACAACAGAAAATTCAAATAAAGAGTAATCTTTTGCAAAATTATTGTAATGACTTTGATTACTTAATTTTAAGGGAATTAATTATTATTAATTCATTCAGGTTTTAAAAGGACTCGAATCTGAAAATTCTGAGTCAACCTGATTAAAGCTGAATTCAAATCTGATAGTTTACACTTTAAATCAAGGGTCGTCCAGCGAGCCGGTGATTCTTAGTATATTTTAACAATTTGAATATCTGTATTCTCCCTGGCCACGGGATAATACAATTATGAAAATTTGTAAGCTCTTAGCGAGGTAACGTAATCTTGGCACAGGTTTTAACCTTGAAATTATATGACACCAAACAATGATTCGTTATAAATGAAACATGAATTTTATTGGCTACTCTAGATTACATCAAAACTAAGCTAAAACACACATACACACAAACATACAGTTTCTTTAGAATGAGAGTTGACGGAGTTGCATGAAGTTTCAAAGCTTCTAACTCGCTTTCACGAGTGATTCAAATTCACCTGAGAGAATTCACAAAGCAGATATTTTCTTATCTTTACTGTTTAACTAAATTCACCAGCGTCAGTTCAGCAGATAGAAGGTTTTGTTTGTACTTGCATTTGCTGAAAACTGAGAAGCTGAGTTGTCGCGTTACTGACGAAGGCTTCCTGGATGGCTGCTGAGGGAACCCCGG
>NW_015645678.1:334-540 GCF_001515625.1 Sinocyclocheilus rhinocerous | reverse complement strand
TTTATTTTCCAAAAAATTTAATTTGTTTAATTTTCATTACTTAAATTTCATTACTTAAAAGTTTTATGCCTTAAAAATGTAAATAAAAAATAAAACATTTCATAGGGCCCTAAACATGTAATTTTTGTTAAACTTTTAATAAATTGATGTTAAATTGTTTAAGTTTCATGATTTTAATTAATTAGACATGCTTTTTGATTAATAAA
>NW_015645678.1:0-294 GCF_001515625.1 Sinocyclocheilus rhinocerous | reverse complement strand
TATATATATATATATATATATATATATATTAATGGTGTCAAAATGTTTTCAGTTTAACGCGTTAAAAATATTTAACGCAATTAACGCAGGGGCGGGCCTAGGGTTGGCCACACCACTCACAACTGCTGCTTCTATCACTTTTTCTCTTGACAAGAAGTGAATTTTTTCAGTCGCAGAACGACTGAGAACGGGAGACGTTTCAGACGCGCGCTCCTCTTCACAATCGGTGGCAGGCGCGAGTTAAGCGAACGCGGAAACGGTACTGTGCTCGAAGCGCGTGCTCTTCAATTGCAC
>NW_015645677.1:781-1335 GCF_001515625.1 Sinocyclocheilus rhinocerous | reverse complement strand
TTTGGTTTTATGATACATAAAGCAGTAAAATGAAGCTTAGAAATGCATTCGTCCCACACATGAATTTCCGTCTAATGATTGCGAAGAATTTTTACGAAGAATGTGTATTTTTTATATTTTTCACAAAACAGTCAAGTCATATATCACAAGAAAGCTCTCATTCTCAGGAATTTGACTATGTAATTTATTTCATTTTGTGACCATCAAAGATTGAATGATCTTCAATAGAATCGCGATATGAAATTTGATTCCTCTGAGGAAACATTCAGATGCGTCACATTCCTACTCGCACTATTGCTTCAGTCAGCCGCAAATAGCCCAAAACTCTATATTATCTTTTAGATTAGGATTTCTTCTTTCAAACGAGACCATTTTCACGTTTCTGTGTGCTCGCATTGGTGAGAAATCCACTGTTTTGTCGCAGAAGCGCACCAGAGAAAAAAAGACGCTCTTTTGGCAAACACACGCTCTCCAAATCATAGCAGCTCCGGCCAGCGGCTCTTATGTTCTACAACTCTGGGCTACTCTGGGCTGCTCAGTGGGCGGCAATAGGT
>NW_015645677.1:0-220 GCF_001515625.1 Sinocyclocheilus rhinocerous | reverse complement strand
TTAATTAAATGAAAGATGTCGTATTTATTTATTTTTCTCTGCGACACTTTTCCTACTGTGTTAACAGAAAATGTCAAACTAATTTAGTATTTTGACAAGACGAATAAAAATAGCTAATAGGCTATTTTTGTACAACCTACATTTATTTATTTTTTCTCTCTGCGACACTTTTTCGCTATTGTGTTGTCAATGTTAAACGAATTGTATCCTGACAAGACGA
>NW_015645676.1:0-860 GCF_001515625.1 Sinocyclocheilus rhinocerous | reverse complement strand
ATATATATATATATATATTAGGGCTGTCATCGTTAACGTGTTAACTCATGCGATTAATTTTACAATCCTTAACGCGTTAAAATAATTTAACGCAATTAATGCAAAATTACTGAAGCACAATTTCTGTTCTAACCCTTTAACCCAATTTTGCTACTCTGCTTGGCGATTAGATTTTAAGCCGCTAAACTCGGGGAAAGTTTTCAGTCCAATGATCCAGTAAGCGAATGCATTCAAACAATCCGTCCAAAACAGCACTAATATAAAGGAAACCAGGCTGATTACATCAGAGATTGCAGAGAGAACAGAGACTCGCGTTGCGTTTTAAGTGAATTATTCATTCCAGTGTGTTTCACTATAAAACAAGAGCTCTGTCATATTCTGTGATTGTCTCTGAAGAGCCGCGAGCCCTCACACGTCACGCTGTGTGAAGTACAGACTGAACGGATTGTCAACACATCCCACCGCTGTATGGCCAGATGAGACGCAAACTACTTTTTCTCGACTGGATAACCAGTCTCGCTAGTAGAGTTTTGATGGATGAAGACTGCAATCAAGGTAAAGACGATTGCGGTGGCGTACAGGAGTCGTACAGTAAGCACGCGTGAGTCCGTTATAATAATGCGTGTATGAGCTCTTGACGCACTGATCGCACATTGTATTTATGTAAGCACGTGTGAGTCCGTTATAATAATGCGTGTATGAGTGCTCTTGACGCACTGATCGCACATTGTATTTATGCACAGGCACAGACATTTCCGTATATTCACGTTGTTTCCACACACATTCACGATAATGATTTGTCATGTTTATGTTGCTGTTTAGTTATACGGAATGGATCCGTGTACTGTAGTAGATATATG
>NW_015645675.1:0-798 GCF_001515625.1 Sinocyclocheilus rhinocerous | reverse complement strand
TGTTCTGTTGTTTATTGGCTGGTTTATTTATGCTGAAGCCGGTCACCGTTACACTGCACATCTGGTCCCCGAAAGCCCGTAAAACAAAGATAGTTTGTATCCTAGTTTGAGTTAGGGTTTAAGCAGTTCAGATCCCCCCTAAGGGATAAGGACCAGGCCTTGACCGGAAGCAGGTCCAGACAATTAGGTGCCCTGTTGATCATTGATCTTCTTTACGACCGTAGATAGCTGGGGAGGAGAGTCCTTAGTTTTTCCGGTGGAATGCGGAGATTCAATATTCGTTTGTGTCTGCTCACAGATTCAATGGTTTCTCGTTTTTAAGACAGAAATCCTACATAGATTATAATTAGATGGATGCAATTCATCTACGCTTTGACTGTATGTATACAAGCCTAGCAACCTGGTGGTCATTACTGTGTTTCACTTGCTGAGTGAAACTAAAGGTGTAATACTGTACTTCAGTAATTCATGTGTGAGGCACACTAAAGGTGTATTACTGTACATCAGTATTCATGTGTGAGGCACAAATAACTACATATATGCTTAAGCCGGCTTTAACTTACAGTAAACCTGTTTTGTTATTCTTTAAACAAGTGCAAGAAGTTTATTGTTAAATTAGAGAAGCACTCACAGAAGTGCTTATTTAATGCAACAAGTCTTGAAGGACTCAAAGCACCACGTTCTAAAACTGTGGGCAACTTCTTTGAAATAGGCAGACACTAAACTGCTTGAACTGCACTGGCATGCATTGGCTACCATGACAATGACTTGTCACAGGAAGTGCTAACTCCACATAGC
>NW_015645674.1:305-566 GCF_001515625.1 Sinocyclocheilus rhinocerous | reverse complement strand
TCGAGCGGCCAATGAGGCGTCTAGGTATTTATTATGTCTATGAGTGCAGCGCTGCTTTGTTTACAGCGGTAACAAAGGAAACACTGTATCATTGCTGTTCATAAGCGCAGCGCAGCACAGCTTTGTTTACAGCGGTAACCAAGGAAACGCTTTAAGCGCCACCTGCTGGCAGAGAGTGAATCTGCGTCTCGTTCAGCTCGTCTGCTGTTTCTGTTTCATGCAGATATTTTTTATGTATAGTTTCACAAAACTGAAGTCAAA
>NW_015645674.1:0-174 GCF_001515625.1 Sinocyclocheilus rhinocerous | reverse complement strand
GCATCTTTGTTTGGATCATGATTAAAATGCAGTGGTTGCCTCTAATTTTAAATGTTAAGAGCACAGACAAAGCCTTAGTTTGTTTATATGAAGAGATTTATTTTATTGCTGTTACTTATTTGATTTGGGTTGCTTTTAAATTTCAATTTAGTTTTGTTATTTACATTTACACTA
>NW_015645673.1:0-978 GCF_001515625.1 Sinocyclocheilus rhinocerous | reverse complement strand
GCACCGTGTGCTGAGGTGTGTACCTCTCCTCCCCGTGGTGGGCTGTCCTCGCGGTCCTGATGGTGGAATTGTCAGGACCGTTTGGCCGAGGTCCTCTTAGACATAATAACGGTCCGTAGATCCGTTTTCTGTCTAGAAGGCCCCAGCCGAAAGTGCCGCCCCGCCCCGCCCCGCCCCTTGTTCTTTCTGCGGGGGAGTACGGGTCGCGACGCTCTGTTTCTGGGTCTGGCGATATGAGGAGCTAGACGGCTGGGACTGCTCCCGCTCAGCAGTCCCAAATACCTGGGGCCGGCGAGGGAGGAAGCGCTGGAATGCCGCCGCTTGCTTCTTCACCTCCTGAAACCTCTCGACGACAGTGTCTACTGCGCCGCCGAAGAGGCCAGAAGGCTATAGCGGGGCATCCAGCAGGAAGAATCTGTCCTTATCTTGTAACTTGGACAGATTCAACCACAGGTGTCGCTCCGTGGCCACGAGAGCTGCCATGGAACGGCCGATGGCTCTGGCTGTTTCCTTGGTGGCCCAAAGCGACAGATCTGTGGCCCGACGCAGTTCGGCGACTGCGTCGGATTCCTCTCCCTCCCTAGCGTCCAGGTCTTTTAGCAGGTCGGCTTGGTACGCCTGCAACACCGCCATAGTGTGCAGACATGCACCAGCCTGACCTGCCGCCGTATATGCTTTCCCAACCAGGCTGGATGTTAGTCTTACTGGCCTGGTGGGAAGCTTCGGGGCCTTCAGGGACGATGCTGAGGACGGGGACAGATAGCTCGCGAGCGTCTGTTCCACCGCCGGCACCGCCCCATATCCCTTCTCATTTATCCCCGTGATGTTCGAGTAATTAGAAACAGAGGGGCTAAAGAGTCGGGACGAATATGGTTTATCCCACGATCTCGAAAGCTCAGAATGGAGATCGGGGGAAAACGGAAGGCCCCGACATGAAGGTTGCGATCTTGCTCTAAGGAAACGCTCGTCCAACTTGCT
>NW_015645672.1:0-5300 GCF_001515625.1 Sinocyclocheilus rhinocerous | reverse complement strand
TGTGGCTTGGCTATGGCACACCATGGAATATGTTAACTTATGGTTGCCATTGCCGGCTCTGCACGCCTCGGACCCCGAGTCACGGCCGACCCAAACCTCCACTTCCCTTCTTCTCACGACCGCCGGGGTGTTTCCGACGTGGGCCTGGCACCACTCAAAAAGGCCCCTGGAGCTCAGCTTACATCGTCACGGAGAGACAGGGCAGGGGGCCTCATCTCACTCTCGCACCCGCCACGGCGAGGCGACGTGGGCCCGGCATCGCTGGAAGAAGCCCCTGGAGCTCAGTCTCTGTGGCCGGCCGGGTAAGGGCCGTCGATAACCCTGCACAAACCGCCTCACCCTACCTCCTCCCTGGGACGCTCTTCTCCGGGAACTGCCTGGACCTCCGGAGAACCACCCCAACCTGTTCGCCAGCCGAACCCGGGCATCCCACACTTAAGCCCGGGTTACTGACCCGGCCAACCGCCCCCTCCGGAGAACCAAGCCACTGGTCACCCCGCCGGGGATTTACCACTGGTCACCCCTCATCGACTTAGGTTCTGGCCGCCTCGCCTCGGACTTCCAGGGTCCGAATGGGCCCCCCCCACCCGCCCTGGAGAACCATCACGTCGGCCTGACGGGGGGACCGAGCATCCACCCTCTACCCGCCCTAGGGAACCACCACGTCGGCCTGAGGGGGGGACCCTGCATAACCTGCTCTGCCCGACTCGCCCTCGCTCCTCCCCGGCCGCCTCTCCTCCACCGGCGCCCCCCGACCTCCGGAGCAGGAACCCCACCCGTGCACCAGCCGAACCCGGGCATCCCACACTTAAGCCCGGGTTACCGACCCGGCCAACCGCCCCCTCTGGAGAACCAAGCCACTGGTCACCCCACCGGGGATTTACCACTGGTCACCCCTCATCGACTTAGGTTCTGGCCGCCTCGCCCTCGGACTTCCGGGAGAGGGGAGTCTGGCGCCGCCAAGGCCCTACCCTCCTTCGACTCTCACCTTGCTGGGGGGGCCGCCTCTCCGGAGAGGGCCCCGGTGCTTTCCCCGCCACTGGTCACCCCCCATCGACTTAGGTTTTGGGCCGGTCGTCCGCCCGCCCGCCCCGGCCACTGGTACCCCCGGGACACCGGCGGGGGGGTCGAACCGAGGCCGCCCGGCTGGGCCTCCTCCTCGGCCGACAAAAACTTGGATCGAGGGATGACTTTCAATGGATCGCAGCGAGTGAGCTGCTCTGCCACGCACGAAACCCTGACCCAGAATCAGGTCGTCTACGAGTCATTTAGCACCGGGTTCTCCACAAACTTGCAGTGCATCTCCAGAGAGGGGCAGCACTCGTTCGGCCGCACCCCGGTCCAGTCCAAACGGCTCTCCACACCGGCCTGCCCCGGGGGGTCGACCGGCTATCCCAGGCCAATAAAAGTCCCGCGGCGCTGCGGTATCGTTACGTTTAGGGCGGGATTCTGACTTAGAGGCGTTCAGTCATAATCCCACAGATGGTAGCTTCGCACCAGTGGCTCCTCAGCCAAGCACACGCACCAAATGTCTGAACCTGCGGTTCCTCTCGTACTGAGCAGGATTACTATTGCAATGACGGTACATCAGTAGGGTACAACTAACCCTAGGCCCTCGGCCTTGTCTGTTTTCTAGCCCCCCAACCAAGACCACGCCCAGACCACTCTCTAAATAAGGGAGGCTTTATGAACCAGTCGGCTTTACCCAACTGTCTCCGAGGTTTTCAGGTCGGAGACCTCCCACACCGTGAGAGGCTCCCCTTCATGGTAAACATACCACCCAGACCAGCTTGGAGACCACCCTCCCGCGGGGGTCCCCCAAGTCACTTGGGATCGCCGCACTGGCTCACTCAGCTCGAATCCTCACGGATTTCCAAAAACCGGTCTATCCGGTGATTGGCTTCGTATAGGAAGCTGTAACAGGTTCGAGGCGACCGAGGGACTGGAGGGCCGCCTTTATACCCAGACCCGCAGTCCCAAGGTCACTCCCGTATGCTGGGTCCCAACCGACAACCCTGCCCATCACTTTCCTATACATATCAGAGACTAGTCACAGATACTCCTGCCGTTTACCCGCGCTCCCTCTATGGCAGCTTGTTTGACCGGGCGGCCTGCCATCCTTTTAACTGCAGCAACTTTAATATACGCTATTGGAGCTGGAATTACCGCGGCTGCTGGCACCAGACTTGCCCTCCAATGGGTCCTCGCCCATGGGTTTAGGATACGCTCATTCCAATTACAGGGCCTCGAAAGAGACCTGTATTGTTATTTTTCGTCACTACCTCTCCGAGTCGGAAATGGGTAATTTGCGCGCCTGCTGCCTTCCTTGGATGTGGTAGCCGTTTCTCAGGCTCCCTCTCCGGAATCGAACCCTGATTCCCCGTTACCCGTGGTCACCATGGTAGGCGCCTAAAGTACCATCAAAAGTTGCAGACATTTGAAAGAATCGTCGCCACCGCAAAGGGCGCGCGATCGGCCCGAGGTTATCTAGAGTCACCAAAGGGACCAGGGCGGGGACGGATCCCCGACCCCGGATGGGTTTTGGATCTGATAAATGCACGCGTCCCCGCCCGCGAGGGAGGGTCGGCGCTCGTTTGCATGTATTAGCTCTGGAATTGCCACAGTTATCCAAGTACCGGGTGGAGCGATCAAAGGGACCATAACTGATTTAATGAGCCATTCGCAGTTTCACTGTACCGGCCGTGTGTACTTAGACCTGCATGGCTTAATCTTTGAGACAAGCATATGTTACTGGCAGGATCAACCAGGTAACCCTCGGGGTTGGGACGGAGAACCGCAGCGCGCTGGTTTCCTACACGCGGGTCTCGCTCCGCGATGGGGGGGGAGACCCCCCGCGCGGCGCGGCCGCTCATAGGGCGACGTGCGGCGACCTCCCGCTCGGGGGGGTAACCATGAGACGGGGGGACTGGCCGCTGAGCGAGGCCGTAACCGGGAAAAGTGTGCTTCACGGGGACGGGAGGAGGGCGGCCGAGGGCCGGACAAAGCCGCCCCCCGCCTCGCGCCCCTATCCGACCGCCGGTGGCGGACCCTTGCGATAGACTGGCCGTCTGAGTCTCCCCAGGAAGGGTTGGGCCCTGGGCAGGCCCGTCTCATGCACGCTTGTACCAGACGCGGTGGGTGTGTCTGCCTTGTTCACCATACCTTCCACTCACCACGCCCCCTAGGTCGCACCCGCCCACAGTGGCCTGTAGCCGGGCGGGGTCCTAGCTCGGGCACGCAACACGCTCCACTCGATCAGGGGGACTTAAAGGAGCGAAGGACGCCCCTCTCGGTTTCTGTGGACTCCAAAACCGATTTTACGCGTTCGCCGGATTCGCAACGGCCGTCAGACACGCCGACCCCTCTCGGGCACACCTCCGGGATCCCGGGCGAATCCCAAACGCACACCGGGACGAGGCGCCTTTCCCGGCCTGCCCCGGCACCGCAAAGAGGGTGGAAGTCTGGCCCGAGCCCCCCTTTTCGCACTTAGTCGTTTTTGCCCTGGACTCGCCACTGGTCACCCCGCGAACGGAGCTCCACCCAAGGGGGGTGGGGGTCTTCGACTCGCCTCACCCAGGCCACGGTGAGGGGTACGTGGGCTAGGCATCTCTCCATACAGACCCTGGAGCTCAGTTTGCATTCTCAGACAAGAGGGGCTTCAGCCTGGCGTCACCCCCGCCAGGTTGTTGGGTTCTCGGTACCGGCATCGCTCGAAAAAGCCCCTGGAGCTCAGCTTTCATGGTTACGGAGAACCAGAGTAGGGGGTGTTAAAGCAGTGTCAACCCCGCCAGGGTTTTCGGGTACTCGGGCCCTACGTCGCTTGGAAAAAAGCTCCTGGAGCTCAGCTTTCATGGTTATGGAGAACCAGAGTAGGGTGCATCATCTTACTCCCATGCCCGCCAGAGTGAGGCCGCGTGGGCCCTGCTTCGCTCGAAAAAGCCCCTGGAGCTCAGCTTTCATGGTTACGGAGAACCAGAGAAGGGGGCGTCATCTTACTCCCATGCCCGCCAGAGTGAGGCCGCGTGGGCCCTGCGTCGCTCGAAAAAGCCCCTGGAGCTCCGCTTTCATGGTTACGGAGAACCAAAGTAGGGGAAACCATCTTACTCCCATGCCCGCCAGAGTGAGGCCGCGTGGGCCTCGAAAAAGCCCCTGGGGCTCAGCTTTCATGGTTACGGAGAACCAGAGTAGGGGGCGCCATCTTTCTCCCATGCCCGCAGGAGTGAGGCCACTTGGGCCTCGCTTCGCTCGAAAAAGCCCCTGGGGCTCAGCTTTCATGGTTACGGAGAACCATAGTAGGGGGCGCCGTCTTACTCCCATGCCCGGCAGAGTGAGGCCATCTGGGCCCTGGGTCGCTCGAAAAAGCCCCTGGGGCTCAGCTTTCATGGTTACGGAGAACCAGAGTAGGGGGCGCCATCTTTCTCCCATGCCCGCAGGAGTGAGGCCACTTGGGCCTCGCTTCGGCCGTACCGGCCCCTGGAGCTCAGCTTTCATGGTTACGGAGAACCAGAGTAGGGGGCCCCATCTTACTCCCATGCCCGCCAGAGTGAGGCCGCGTGGGCCCTGAGTAGCTCGAAAAAGCCCCTGGAGCTCAGCTTTCATGGTTACGGAGAACCAGAATAGGGGCCGCCATCTTACTCCCATGCCCACCGGGG
The DNA here is from genome assembly GCF_001515625.1 of Sinocyclocheilus rhinocerous. NCBI lineage: Eukaryota > Metazoa > Chordata > Actinopteri > Cypriniformes > Cyprinidae > Sinocyclocheilus > Sinocyclocheilus rhinocerous. Next base: position 648 of record NW_015645672.1, on the reverse strand, counting down.
TGAGGGCGGGGTAGGCGGGACGTGCCTGAGAAGAGCCCCCGGAGCCACCGTTCCATCACTTATCTCCAACCCCGACAGCAGGCGCGATCGCCTCCTCCTATCCGGAACCGCACCGCAGCCGCGGGCGACATCGGAGCCTTGCCCGGGAGAGGTGCTCTATCCCGGGGAAGGCCACCGGCGAGGAGGTGGGTGGAAGTTTGACCCGCGCCTGCTCGGGAACGCCGAGGCCTAGGAACTTGAAACTCGGGTCGAAGATAGACCCCGAGGCCCCCTATCCGACGACGCCTCCCCCGAGTCGATAGCCTTCCGGGGGCCGGGGATAGCGCCCCCCAAATTTGAAAATTTCGACCGGCTATATCTCGCCGAGGCCAAGGCCGAACCCCGCCAAACTCGGGTCGAGGATAGACCCCGAGGCCCCCTATCCGACGCCGCCTCCCCCGAGTCGATAGCCCCCCGGGCGCCGGAGATAGCGCCCCCCAAAGTTGAAATTTCGACCGGCTATATCTCGCCGAGGCCGAGGCCGGACCCCACCAAACTCGGGTCGAGGATAGACCCCGAGGCCCTCCTCAAAGACAAAACCAAGCTATAGCGTGATCGCAGGTATTCGAACTTTTTGGGCCGCCAGCTCAGTTGTGTGCACAAACAGGA
>NW_015645671.1:1452-1597 GCF_001515625.1 Sinocyclocheilus rhinocerous | reverse complement strand
GATGAGAGCTTTAGTGAGGAAATGTTGTTTTGGAGAGGTTTTTTTCTTTTTTTTACCATTGCTGCCCGGATCTTTTCCAGATGTTGTAACTCCTCCTCAGTTTCTCCAATTCTTCTGAGTGTGTTCACTGTATAAATTAATATGG
>NW_015645671.1:0-1104 GCF_001515625.1 Sinocyclocheilus rhinocerous | reverse complement strand
GATTAACCCTTTTGTTGGTTTACTTTTAACAAATAAAACAACCAACAGTGAACTTAAACGAAATTATTAATTATTGATTTTATTTCTTGTTTAAAATGCCTCCCAACTGCATTCAAAACACAACACTGATCTCTAACTCTCATGTCTCGCGTTGCCAGTAGTCATGTCTCAGTAGGGCTACAGTTGCTCGTACACAACAAGATAATTGTAATTGCATTTTTATTTATAAAATGAAAGACAGCCGAATATCAATAATATCATATAATGTGTATGAATGTAACATTTAACGTTGAAATGACGGCTATTGCTTGCTGGGATCCAAGTAGATGCAAGCCGGGTGGGTGCAGGAGCAGTATTATTACAAAAAGATGACAAAGGAGTCAGTTAGTTTCTTTTCTAAGTTTAACTCGTATCAACTAAATTACTCTACAATTGAGAAAGAAACGTTGGCTTTGGTGTTGGCGTTGCAGCACATCGATGTGTATGTGGGGGGTGGTTCAATGCCTGTAGTTGTGTTTTCAGATCACAATCCGCTCACGTTTATTATTACAGCCACACAGTTTAGATGTTCGCCATATTCGAGGGCGGGATAATGTTATGGCGGATGCCTTGTCCCGTTCTCCGATTGATGAGTAAAACTAACTGTTGTAAGCATTACCGCGGGAAGTAGGGGTGCTGGGGGTGCTGCAGCACCCCCTGGAGTGTAGCCCACGAAAAAATGGGGGTGCTGGGGGTGCGGTGTTAAAAATAAATGAATGAACAATATGCAATAAAAAATAAATAATATTCATTTTATTAATTAGTATATTCATTAAAATCCATTGAAAAAAAGTAGCCTAAGCCTACAATGACAAGAAGCAACGGTTAAATATGAGTTAAGTTGAATCAAATTGACTGTGAAAGTCGTTTCAACTGATTAAACTTATTAAACTGACTTAAAAAATCATTTGTTGCCATGATTTTTGGATTATATTATAACCTGTAACATGTCTCTGCCGTACCCAAATTAAGAATTAACAACAATATCTACAGACAGCAGAGAAAGAGAGAGAGCGTCTATCTCAGCAGCAACAAATCTCGCATTCTCACATCTGTAGCGCTTAT
>NW_015645670.1:63522-65299 GCF_001515625.1 Sinocyclocheilus rhinocerous | reverse complement strand
TAAATATGCTAAATACATTTGTATGTGCTACTATTATTTGGCTCGACCAAAATTTAATTTGAATTAAACTTTTTTCCATGATAACGTGAAAAAATATATCATGCAAGGACTGTATTTTTAAAAATGTGTAGCTTTCCTGTGCTTGGAATAAACAAATTATGGAACAAATATATTTATATTTGCTTTTTAAAATGATTTCTGATACTTGAGTGCATTGGACAGTCAAGCAGGAAGTGACAAACAGGAAATGAGTCTAAATTTTAAAATAAAAAAATCTAAATTTAAGTCATTATTCACTGAAAATCACGTTTAATTTTAAAAGTAAAAAAATTTGAATAGTCGTGATATGAAAATAAAATTTAAAACAAATGGTTATAATTAATTAGAAACTTGTTTTTAGAGAAATCTCAGGTGACCAGTTTCTTTGGCAATTCTTGTTAATTAAAACTAAAACCATTAAAACATTTTCCTTACTTGAAATAAAATAAACAGTAACTAAAATCAAATATAAAAATTGTATTTTATTTAGGTTAGTTACCAAGGCAACATTTCTCATTTTTGTTTAGCTTAAACTGAAACAAATAAAAATGAATGAAAACTATGTGGACATATAAAAAAACAATAATTAAAAATATTAATAAAAGCATTAATAAAATAAAAATTATAATTAAATAAAAAATGTGAAAGAGATTGTAAGCATGGGTTGTATTAAAGTGTGTCTTGTTTGATGAGGACGGGGTCTGAGACGCGGGACATGAGTCCTCCAGAAATATTTAAAAACTCTTCTTTTCAGCTAATTTTAAGTTATCTGGAAATACTAAAATAACTAAAAGTAAAAGTTAATATTAAAACTATATAGACAAAACAATAACAACTAATAAAAGTGACAGAAACAAAATTACAAAAACTAACAAAAATTAAAACGAAAATGGAAAATATAAAAACTAATTCAAAATATAAAAAATTTAAAAAATTGATTTGTCATGATACGAGCCCTTTTAAAATAAAAACATTAAATATTTATTTTTATATTTAATTGTAAACCCTAATCAATCTCAAATTTCTAGAGTGTTAAAATCTGTTAGGGTAGTTGATTAGTTTGCAGGTTATTGTTGTTAACTAAAACTAAAACCATTAAAAAAAAATTCGTTACTTGGAAGAAAATAAAATTTAAAATAAAAAACAAAAACTTCAATTTGATGTGCTAAAATAACTTGAATAAGCTGAAATAAAATAATATTGAAATAATAATATTATGATGTTGTGAAAAGCCATTAGTGTTTTTGCTTTGTCTAATCTGGTTAATTATAATGAAATAATAATCATCATAATAAAATGTAATATTAATAATAGTATGAAAATGAATATGAGCTAATAGTCATAAAAAAGTAATAATAGTAATATTAATATTATGTAATGCTTAAAATAATAAATATGTTGTAAGATGCCATTAGTGTTTTTACTATATATGGGTCAAAGATGAAAAAGGGTTTAAGCATAAAAACAATAAGTGTAATACTGCTTTAAATTGTTGTTGTTTTTCCCCCCCAAAATTAAAAAATTTAATTGCAATTTTGTTTTTGTTTTTCCGAGCAAAAAATAAATATCATACATTTTTCCCTGATTTACAGAAGACACACACTAAAATGTCATTCAGTGTAACAATCCTGTCAGGAATATTTACAACAAATATCAATTTATGACATATTAAAAGACTAATTACGTTCACCCCAAATACTAATTAGTTGTAATTTTACATTTTTAAAATTTGCCACTA
>NW_015645670.1:56558-61744 GCF_001515625.1 Sinocyclocheilus rhinocerous | reverse complement strand
CATCTGAAAGTTGAATAAATAAGCTTTCCATTGATGTATGGTTTGTTATGATACTACAATATTTGGTCGAGATACAACTATTTGAAAATCTGGAATCTGAGGGTGCAAAGAAATCAAAATATTGAGAAAATCATCTTTAAAGTTGTCCAAATGAAGTTCTTAGCAATGCATATTTCTAATCAAAAATTAAGTTTTTATATATTTACAGTAGGAAATTGACAAAATGTCTTCATGGAACAAGATCTTTACTTAATATCCTAATGATTTTTGGCATAAAAGAAAAATCAATAATTTTGACCCATACAGTGTATTGTTGGCTATTGCTACAAATATACCCCAGCGACTTAAGACTGCTTTTGTGCTCCAGGGTCACATATGAAATGATACAATACTATATTGAATATAAAAAGTCTGATAGTGCTTTTGAAATCTGGTATTGTTTGAAATGGAAAAACAAAGGTCTAAAAAAATGAAAAGAGCCAAAGAAGAAGAAAAAAAATGATGATATTGATAAACTCATTGATATCTTGCATTAGTGTGAATATTTATGTAGTGTGAATGTTTCAAGTTAATATATATATATTATATATATAATAAGTTATATTGGTATAAGGCAAAATGTATTGTTGTGTCCTTAAAAGAATGTTTTATTTAATTGACCTCAACAATTTCTCTCCAAAAAAATAAACTAACAATGATACAGATATTCACTAATATCTTTCATCCCTACTTAAATCGTCTAAAAGATTTGAACTTTAGTGTGATTTGTTTTTTGTTTATATGTATATGTTTGCATATAGTCAGAATGTGTTGTGTCCCTAAAATCGGTTTTCCCCATTTTCTCTCCAGTAATGTTGCCCCGCAGCCTGCGTATTCGTACTATCCTGACGAGGAGTTCCAGCATTTCTACCGCTGGACGTCTCCGCCGGGCATCATAAAGATCATGTGCGTCATGTCGGTCATCTTCTGCGTGGGCATCTTCGTGTGCGTGGCCTCGACTCTGGCCTGGGACACGGATGCAGGAGCGGCTGGATTCGGTGGTTACGGAGGTTCTTACGGAGGCTCATACGGTGGCTCATACGGTGGCTACGGGGGAACCGGCTACGGGGGAACCGGCTACGGAATGGGTGGATACGGAGGCTATGGTTACGGGATCCTCGGCTCTCAGAACGACCCCAGGCAGGGCAAGGGTTTCATGATCGCCATGGCCATCATCACCTTCATCGTCCTGCTCGTCATCTTCATCATGATCATCTCGCACCAGAAAGTGGCTCAGGGAAGGAAGTTCTACCTGGCCGTCATCATCGTCAGCGCCATCATGGCTTTCCTCATGTTAGTTGCCACCATAGTCTATCTGGTGACGGTTTACCCAATGGCCCAGTCGTCCGGATCGGTTCAGTTCAATCAGGTTTACGCCATGTGCGCCGCTTACCAGCAGCCTCAGATGACTGGTGGGTTCGTGAACCAGTATCTGTATCACTACTGCGTGGTGGATCCTCAGGAGGTGAGCACAGCGTTGTAAATCATGCCCGATTTAAGTCGTTGTGCACTAATAGTGAGCTTATTCTGTCTTCATCCAGGCAATCGCTCTTGTTTTGGGCTTCATTGTCACCGCGGCCCTCATCATCATCATGGTTTTTGCCATTAAAACCCGTCAAAGGATCAATAATCATGGGAAGGACAACATCCTGTGGCGCCGCGTGAAAGAAATGAATGATCAAAACTCGCCGCAGGATGTAGAGGATTGGGTGAGTATGATATTATTGTTCTTTGCATTGCTAGCTGAAGTACAGTCAAACCAAAATGTATTCAGACACCTTCAACATTTCTCACATTATCACAGTTTATTCGGGTCGCTGTGATTTTTGCCAAGTAAGATCAACATTACTGTCCAAAAATATAGACTTAACCCAATCCCTACCCCTAAACCTAACCCTACCCATAATTTATTCCTAAAATCAGTGGGACATGATAGCTGATTAACAAGGGTGTAGAAGCACCTAACCCAGATCGTAAGCCTAAAACTGACATTTCCTGAAAAACTATCCCTCAATTCTGATTGGAATGTTGTTCCAGGATAAACAAGGATGTTGATCCAGGAACATGTTGTACTTCACGTTCACCGTTTATTCGCTATAGTTTAGAAAATGGTTATAAAATATGACAAGAACTCGAGAGTTAAACTGTGTCCGAACAAATTCATCTTGATAATGTCAGATAACTTTGATAGAAAGGTATGTAACAAAACATGGTCAGGTCAAAGTGTCAAATCAGATTTTTAGTCCCAAATTTTTACTGGTAGTCCACTGTATGAAGAGTTTTTGGGTATAATGCGTCACAGTTTCTACTTGACTTGATTGCAGACGTTTGTATTTTGGCAAATCTGAGCACAGTTTGAGACACTGGTGAGATCTCTTGTGAAACTCTAGAGGAGACACATGTGAGGTTGATATACGGGGCTAGATTCTCAAGAGGAAAAACCTGAGGAAATATCAGGAATATTGTGATCTCCAGCCTTAGAAAAGTCATTGAAATTCTTACAATTAGTAATGAATGAATTATAAATAAATGGGTCAAAGACGAAAAAGCATAAAAACAATGTGTAATACTGCTTTAAATTGTTGTTGTTTTTTCCCCCCCATGTTTCATTTAATTGCAATTTTGTTTTTGTTTTTCCGAGCAAAAAATAAATATCATACATTTTTCCCTGATTTACAGAAGACACACACTAAAATGTCATTCAGTGTAACAATCTTGTCAGGCATATTTACAACAAAAATCAATTTATGACACATTAAAAGACTAATTACTTTCACCCCAAATACTTACTTAATTGTATAATTAGTTCTACACACATCTAATCTTGTCAAATGTGTGGTAAGTACTGCAGAGTGCTGCTCCGTACGTACGTGTGATCGTGAATCTCGAAAGTGAAAGTAAAAAAACAAGCGCACGTTAAAAAGCGATTTCAATGCCCCGCATATTAATAACGGCTCCCTGATGCCCGCAGTTTATATACAGTATAATTACCCAACGATATAATTGCGACAGAAGATATTGAAGTAACGTATATTTTTCCTCCCATGCTTGGTAAAGGGCAGGAATGTTTTGTACAGTTTGTCAAAACATGATAGCTATATAGGAATGGCAAAGTTGACTTCTTCCAATCATTTTTGAGTCATTGATTCACTAAAGACAGTAGGTGAAGTCCAAATGGAAGTGAGCATCCCTATGCCCTACTCCCTTCGAAGGGCAGAGCCCTTGAAGTGTGTTCTTTGAAGGGCATTACTCTCTCGTATAAGCGTTTGGAACTCCCTGAACTCCCCAAATGTTACCTTGACAACGCTGCTCGCTAACGGACTTCTGGAAGGGCCCTTCGTGAAGGGATTCAGTTGTTCACTTTCGTTTGGAACGTCCCTACAAATGGCGTCCCCTTCCCGAAGTGCCCTTCAAGGGCGCAAAAAAGCCGTTTGGAATTCGCCCATATAGCCTTATGAGCAGTTGATTTATGCTAATCGACGGACTTTTATGTTAATAAGTGCCGTCATTCGGTTATGTTTATTATATTAATATGTTTCAGCACGTTACAATCATTATATGGCTTGATTTAAGATAGCCTATCTTCTAAATTAAACACTGTTTGTGCGTGCATGCGGGGGAGGGGTGCGATTTTCGAATAATAATCGAATAATACCCAGCGATTTTAGAATATTATTTTTTGCTTGGAATGCCCATCCCTAATATATACTGTATATAATGTATAGGATGTTGTGGAAAAACTATCAGTGTTTTTACTGTGTTCGATGTGCTAAAATATCCGAAACTAAAGCTGAAATAAAAAATTTATAAAAACTATATAGATGAAAAAACCTAATAAAAATGATAGAGACTAAATTAACAAAAACTTTAACAAAAATTTAAAATGGAAAATGGAAAATATAAAAACTAATTCAAAATATTAATAAGAACTAAAAAAAAAAATAGAAAATTAAAAAATAAAAACAAATTCAAAATATCAATAGAAACTATAAAAATAATAAATAATACAAATAATTGTATGAGCCCTAACCAGACACACAGTGGAGTGGGGTGGCGGATGTGTGAGTGTTGTGCTCTTGTGTTGCAGACAGACGCTGATGACGAACGACGGCCAGTCATGAGGAAAGCTCTGTTTCCTCTCTTTCACTCTCAGAGGAGCTTCACGCGCAGCTCCTCTGAGAGAGAGCGTCCCCTAGTGGCCACAGCAATGGTACAGCAGTCTCACACATACTGTACAATCCGCTAACACACACTAAACCGCTGCGCTGCATGATTAACAGCACTAATCACTTCTGCTCCAGTGGGCTGGGCGCGTGTCTCCTCATTGGCTGTCAGGTCTGTGATGTCATCGTCTCATTAGAATGACTCCGCCCATACTTGCATCCTGTGGTTGGCATGTTTTTCCGCAGAAACAGATTGAGGTTGAACACATATTCATGTCATATTGCAGCCCAAAATCAAAGAAGAACTGTAGGAAATTATATTTTGCTTATAGAAAATGAAGTGCATTTTATGTAATGCAAGATGCCATTTTCATTTCTGAAATGCAAATAAGCAACACTATATTATTGTAAAATGCATTTGTAAGTTGTAGCATGGTTGTATTTGTGTGCTGAAATTAATTTATGATGCTTAATTTATGAACAAAATAATGTCCAAACAAACATGATTATTTTGGTTATTATATTACAGAAATTAGACTTATTTTGTGTTATTTTTTTTACCTGTAAAAATATAATAATAAAAATAAAGTTAAACTTGTTAATTTCTTCTGGAATCATTTGGAATTAAAAGAATAATATAAAATATTGAAATAATAATATTATGATGTTTTGCTTTGTCTAATCTGGTTAATTATAACGAAATAATAATCATCCTCATAATAAAATGTTATATTAATAATAGTATGAAAATTAATATAAACTAATAGTCATAAAAAGTAATAATAATAATATTAATATTAAGTAATACTTAAAATAATAAATATGATGTTGTAAGATGCCATTAGTGTTTTTACTGTCTAATTTGATTAATCATCATCATCATAAAACATAATAATAATAATAAAAAATATATAAATTAATAACAGTGATATTAAAAATATTAATATTATATATTATAATATGTAATATTATTAGTTATACAGT
>NW_015645670.1:53742-56445 GCF_001515625.1 Sinocyclocheilus rhinocerous | reverse complement strand
CAAAGAGTGAAAAATTTAAGGGGGTCTGAATACTTTCCGTACCCACTGTATATATACTGTGTGTGTGTGTGTATATATATATATATATATATATATATATATAATATGATAAAATAATATATTAAAAACAATAATAATATGATGTTGTGAAAAACTATCAGTGTTTTTACTGTCTAATCTGGTTAATAATAATAATAATAAAGAATAAAACAAGAGAATAAAAAGAGTATTAAAAAATAAAAAACAAGTATTATGCTTGTTTGCGGGGCTGTTGTTCTCTGTTGTGCTGTTCTGATGTGGAGGTGATTGACAGCGCTGTGCGGCGTGTGATTGGTCAGGTGTCGAGCGAGGGGCCGGATCAGGCGCTGATGCAGAAAGCGTCCCGCTCGTACACACACCAGGGCAGCAGACATCGCACCCGCAGCCGCGACCGAGAGCGAGAGCAGGATCCGGAGCGGGACGCAGACTGGCCCGCGGAGAGAGCACTCGACACACACTCACAGGTGCTCACTCACACTTCATATGACCGGATCATCAGCAGAGATACACACACTGTCACACTAGAACAGCTTGATTCATAAAGAGCTTTACATAAAAGAGCTGCATGTTAATATGCATTCAGAAATAAAGCATGCATACCCTACTAGCGTTCAGAAATGTGGGGTCGGTAAGATTTTCTAATGTTTCTGAAAGAGTCTCTTCTGCGCTGCAAGGCTGCATTTATTTGATCAAAATACAGTAAAAAAAAAAGTGAAATAGTATTATAATTTTGTGAATCCTGGACATTTTGGGCAATTAAGAATTCCCGGCCGGACGCATTTTTGTAGGTCCGAAAAGAGGACGTATGGTCACCCTAATTTATTGCGAATCGATGTATTATTTTTAAAGTAGCATGTGGAACATATTTTCTGCCTCATTCTGTGACAAGAAGCCTCATCAGATCACAAAAGGAAGCATGTGACTGGTGTTGTGGAGTAAAAAGTTTATCATTTTTTCTTTTGTTGGACAACAGGTTTAGAAATGTGAATACAAGGGAGGTTTAGCTTTAGGCATTTTAATTTAAGCATGTTTAGCTTAGTTAACGGAAGGCTACCTGCTGCCATCAGAGCAAGTGTAATTACTGCATTCACACGCTCCTCGGATGCTCTCATTTCCCGAGTTGTGCGTTTAAGTCGGAATGTGAAAACAACATGGACACTCTCGTTACTACAAAGATGTGTTGGATTTGTATTATTAGAGCTTTCCGACTTGAGTTCACGTGCATTTTCTCAGTCGGGAATTTATTTTTCACGTGCGGTGCCAGTTGATGCTTCTTACGTCCATTTCGGAGAACCAGAGGACAAATATTTAAATCGATTGCTCAGGCATGACACCGAAATGAGGCACCGAAATCTGCGTTCGGATTCGGTTCTAGTACATACTGGTTACATAGGTACCGGTGCCATATTGGTACCGGGTTTAGGTACCCAACCCTAGTCTTCAGTGTCACATGATCCAAGAAACATTTCTGATTATTATCAATGTTGAAAACAGTTGTGCTGCCCAATATTTTTGTGGAAACAATGATACATTTTATTTTGCAGGATTTAATTTTTTTCCAGCATTTATTTGAAATAGAAACCTTTTGTAACATTATGTTTTACTGTCACTTTTGATCAATTTAATGCATCCTTGATGAATACAAGTATTATTAAAAAAAAAAGAAAAAATCTTACTGACCCCAAACTTTTAAAGAATAGTGTACATAATAGCTATAAAATAATATAAAAGAAAAATAACTCATGAACATGCCTTAATGTATAATGAGCCTAATTTACACAGAAAGTAATAGTGTTTTTTATTATTACAGGAACATATTAGTTATGAATAGATTTTATAGACAGCGCTGTGATGCATGTGCTATAGAGCTATTTCAAGAAAAACAAATATTATACTTTACATAATTTAATTATAATCAATATAAAAGTAAATTTTAGGTTTGAAGTAACACCTGGAATTGCTAAAATCATCTCACTTCCAGGAATAAAACACCCACACAGAAATAGTGCATAATAGGGTTTATTAATAGTACACTTGTGTGGTTACAGCTCAATATGTTATATAATCAAAAGAGCCAGTTTTGGATCTTTATAAATAAGGCATTAAATTGCATATACGCTGCATATAAAAATGATAATATATAAATATATTTGATATATAAAAAGGATTCAGTTTTTAATTCTTTTATAAACATAATGTGTTTATAAAAAAAGTTATAAATGTACATATAAATGTATATAAATGGTGTAAATTATATAAATTATATATTTTTTCATAAATTCTGTAAATAACTTGTGTATAAATGATGTAAATTATATAAAGGTATAAATAATAAAATAAATAAAAATTAAATTTTTAGATTTGTATAAATTAGCAACCTAGTTTTCCCAGGAGGTCTCCCATCCAGGTACTGACCAGCTCAACCCTGCTTAGCTTCAGTGGGCAACCAGTCTTGGGCTGCAGGGTGATATGGCTGTGGCTAGGAGGCCAGGAGGAGACTGGTTTTCCTTTGCTAAAGTAAAGAAACTTTGCTTCCTTTGCTCCTGTTAACAAACGTTGGTTTTCACGAGACTCACGGCGCATGCGCAACGCTGAACTCATACGTCATCCGCCAGGAGCTGCTTGTACAACTGTTGGCACAAGCTACATTAAAGTGATTATTAC
>NW_015645670.1:40847-53492 GCF_001515625.1 Sinocyclocheilus rhinocerous | reverse complement strand
TTTTGGACTGATGCATGCAACACCCGCTGAGTGGCATTAAACAGCTTGAAAGATCAAAGACAATTTTTAATATAAAAGAAGAAAATCTTATACACCTAGGATGACTTGAGGGTGAGTAATTTATGGGCTAATTTTCATTTTTGGGTGAACTAACCCTTGAAGTAAAGATCATGTTCCATGAAGATATTTTGTAAATTTCCTACTTCATTTGGACAACTTTAAAGGCTTTTTTCTCAATATTTAGATTTTTTTGCACCCTCAGATTCCAGATTTTCAAATAGTTGTATCTCAGCCAAATATTGTCCTATCCTAACAAACCATACATCAATGGAAAGCATATTTATTCAGCTTCCATATTTTGAAAAATTGACCCTTAAGACTGGTTTTGTGGTCCAGGGCCACAAATGATCTGAAAACAATGCAGTGAACATTTTGTGCTGTAGTTTTCATCAGTACAGTAAAGCCTTGTTTCTCTTTCTCAGCCTCTGAAGTCTTTGCGGAAGCTGCTTCATCTCACCTCCTCATCCTCATCCTCCAACCAAACCTCGGCAGATCTCCACTACCCCCTGCCCTCCTCCAAAGGCGGCGGGAGTTTCGTGGAGCCCCGCGGCCTCAGCTCCATGCAGCCCAAGGGCCGTTCGACTGCGTACGGGGCCCCGGGGCCCCTGGAGTCCGGCTGGCACTCCAACGCTCTGGACCGTCCCAAGGGAAACCCGTATCCTGACCAGCTGACCTCCAAACCAGGCCCCAACGGCTTCGCTCGCCACTTTCGTTCACGTTTGCCAAACCTGAATGACCTTAAAGAGACGGCGCTGTGAGTCGGACTCACGGCGGCCCCTAATGGACCTTCTTTTCTTGCGTATTAAGGGTAGGCCTATATGTCTTTATTTTTGTTGTTTTTCTTTTTTAGTTTTTAATATTTGATAGCACTTCTTATATTATTTATGTACTGTAATTACTGTATTTTTTGTTATCTGATAATACAGTCTAAAAGCAGATGATATAGCTCTATGTAAATGGGAATATATAAATGTATAACGCTGTACGTGCAGCTTTAGTTTCTACTCTGGTTGTAGTATATAAACATTACCTGATTCTGCATATTTACTCTTATATTTGGCTAAAGGTTCTGATGATTCATGTATAGATGACAGTATTGACATTTATTTTATAGTTATAGAATAAGACTACAGTATATATAGATATTACGACTTTGTCTTTGAGTATTTTCTGTTTACAATTCAGTGAATATCAGTAGATATTAAGAGTAACAGTAATTAACGGTAAGAATGCGCGATTATATGTGCGTGTGCTTCCCAGATAGCGCACGTATGTTGCTTTAAATGTCATATTTATGTATAAATTAATTCTTAAATGTTGTGAATGTAACACACAACAGGAACGACAAACACTAGCAAATAATTCAGATTTTTAGAGCAGTCTCTTCTGCTCAAATCTGTAATTTTTTAAATAAAAAATACGGTAAAAACAGCAAAATTGTGAAATATTTTTACAATTTAAAATAGCTGTTTTCTGTGTGAATATCTGTTAAACTGTAATTTATTCCTGTGATCAAAGCTGTATTTTCAGCATCATTACTCCAGTCTTCAGTGTCACATGATCTTCAGAAATCATTCTAATATGCTGATTTGCTGCTCGAGAAACATTTCGGATTATTAGCAATGTTGAAAACATTTATAATGTTACAAATGTCATCAAAGAATCATGAAATAAAATATTGAGTACCAATAATTGAGCAGCAAATCAGCATATTAGAATGATTTCTGAAGATCATGTGACACTGAAGACTGGAGTAATGATGCTGAAAATTCAGCTGCGCATCACAGAAATAAATTACATTTTACAATATATTCATATAGAAAAGAGTTATTTTCAGTTCTAATAATATTTCATTTTTTTCTGTTTTAACTGTAATTTTAATCAAATAAATGCAGCCTTGGTGAATAGAGATATTAAAAATCATAATTATTCCAAACTTTTGACCTGTAGTGTACTGCAGATGCTGAAGGGTCTAAAAGTGACCGAAAAAAAACCGTCCCGACAACATACGTGCGCTATCTAGGTTTCGTGTGGGTCTTTTGTTAGTCTTTACAAATCACAGCCAGTGAAATTTCTTAAGCCTTTTAAATAATTGAAGCAAAAACGTCAACCAAATCTGACCAAATCAAATGAAATGGTGTGGCTCCACCTACTGGCCATTGAGATCCACTGCAAAAAAAAAAATCTGAGTATATGATGCCTTTTTTTATTTTTAAAGAAAGATTACTTTTTACTATATCTTATCAGTCTTTGATTCCCTCAGGTATAGAGTTCTTTGAACACTGCAAATACAGTTTTACATGCAATATCTGGATATCAGATGTCGAAGCTCTTCAGATTGTTTCATGTTTCTGTTTAGGGAAATAGAGCCAGTGTGTGTATACATGAGGAGGAGAAATAATAATAATAATAATTTATTAATTTTATGCAATATGTAATTTCACATTCGCCAGATAATCTTCTAAATAAAGCTCAAGGTTCCTGGAGGCGTTTTGTTTCCTCTCAGCTGGTTTTTACATGAATGATTCATATGTCAGTCGGGTACACGAGATGTCAAACGCCAGGATTTCCTGGAAAACCGAGCTCGATTACACATCAGCGATATGCATCTCATTTTTATTTCAGAGATATGTATAGGAATTATCCTCGAATCATCTAGATTATTGAGAATATTGATCATAAACTGGGCAATTAGACGCTAATGGTCCTTGTGTCTGAGGTTTATTTCTTCAGTCTCTTCTACTGCCACACGTTTCATATCGCAGGATTGTCATGATGGATGGTGTTTCACTCTATATTCATGTGCTCTTCAGCTGCAGGGAGGAGTTGAGATGCTAATGAGCTCATTTGAATAACCGTAAGACTGTCTGTTTTAAAAGAATCCATGAATAAATAAAACCAAATCAAACAAAATCAAACGTGAACTGACTGTCCTTTAGTGGTGCACTTGAATGTTTTTCTGTCTTAAAAATATTTTGTTTAAAACTCTACACGAGGAGAGCAAATGCTAGCATTGCATAGAATGGTTGATTTTTTTTTTGCTAGCAGACGTCTTCATTGAACACTGAACAATTGCAAAGCTAATTTTAGCATTGCCTATAATCTCCTACACCCTTGATGTTAGCACATGCTAAAGCTTGTTATTATGTCTTATTTGAAATGACTTATTTCAGTATCAATAGCAGTTACTAGGTCGGCACCATCAAAAACAACGTTCCCATATGGTTCCTATTTGGTTATTTATTTTGAAAATCATATAAGAACATTCTTGGAATCAAAAATTAACTTTCCCAAACAAACAAACAAACAAACAAACAAACAGACAGACAGACAGATGGAAGTTGGATTGAATGGTAGTGTATTTTTTATTTACTATTTGTATTTATTTATTAAGTAATTTTGGTCACATTAAATGAATGATTAATAATGACAATAACAGCAAAGAAAGAAAGAAAGAAAGAAAGAAAGAAAGAAAGAACACACTGGAGCTCCAACTGGGGCACAGGTTGAAGTCTGACCTGCATCAGGTCCTGCTCTCCTTTCCCCTTCTCGTTTCCAAATAATTTCCTTCTCTCTATACTGTATCATTTAATAAAAGGCAATATATATATATTTTTTTTTTAAATAAAAACTAACCTCCCCAGAAAGTTGTGATAACCTAAATTTTGGGAATCAAAAATTGTTAGCTGGGCGATTAGTAATTTTAAGACAGGATTTTCCATTTTGTTTTATACCTGATTAGCTCAACACCGAGTCTCTTTATGTGTTAATTAAATTGCTAATGTCTCTCTAACATGGAATTTTTTCAAAAAGACACGTGAATTACATTAACACCAGTGTGCGAGTCTTCTTCTGGTTATATTTACAGCCATTTATTAGATAATAGTAGTTTATTTTGGTGGTTGTGCTGAGTCAGAAACAGCCGCTAGCAGAGCTAGCTAGCTAGTTTACAGCCTTTATCTGTGGTAATGAATTTTGACAGTTTTAAATGCAGTTACTAGGAAGCTCAATGGTTGTTCACATGTTTTCTGACTTAATTAATAAATCAATATGGAATTTATTCAATTATCATTTCAGAAAGCAAAATGGACTGTTCCTCTTTTTTGTAAACTTTGCAAAGATCAGCAAGTCATTTATAATAATAAATCAGTCTTCTTGTTTTAGCCCCAAAATGGTTATTTGTTTTATTTTGTACACACAGAAGCTACAGTTATATGGTATTATTTCAAATTGCCTGTTACCTACTGATCTGAGTATATGTGACCCGGCCTGTGAAAACCCAGCTAAAGTCATTTTTTTGTGATTTACTGTTTTCTACATAAAATCATCCTTTAAAAAGATGTAGAACATTCTGTGAAAATATAACCTTTAGATCTTTAATATTGACTGAGTAAGGCCATGTCAAAGATTGAAATCATGGTGAAATTAATGGTTGAAATCAAACTTTGATGCTTGTTATCTCAAAATTAGATTTTGAGACTTTAGCCTGGATTTCACAGACAGGGTCACATATTTTACTGTAGTACCTAAAGCTGTTCTTAACCTGTGACGCATTTGTTCATGCACATGAGCAGCTCCAGGCGTAGGGCGATGCGCGTGTGCCAGCCCAGAGGCAGGATCCGCAGGTACCGCGCTACGATGGGCGGACGCAGCAGGTTCTGGACCGTGGAGGATCGGTCTGTGTTTCCATAAAACACCTGATGGATGAACACAAGCCATAAACATCATTAAATGATGGGGAGTTCATGCCAGTATACTCACTACTGACTAATCCAACATTGTCATCAAAAACATTAGCTATGCTTCCATCCAAAGATGCGAATTTAACTTATGTGCAAAAGTGGAATATCGCATAAAACATTTGCGAATAAAGCACCGTTTCCATCCAACGACTCAAAGAGAACAAAATCGTCACTTCCTGATTGACTGGCACTAAATATCAATAAGAAAATTAGGAGAAGCCACTAGCTGTGTTTCCATCCACCTATTTTTATGCGCATTTTGGACTATCGCATTAAAAAAATGCTGGATGGATACGCCAAGATGAACATAAATTCTAAAAATGTGTATAAAAAACTTATGCGCACATTTGAGTTTCCATCACATAAACTACGATGGAAACATTTACCGAATAAATTCCTTTATATTATGGTCATTTTGAAATGCCTGAGCAAAGTATGTCGTCAAAGTATTTCTGTATAATTGTCTTACACGACTGCATTCCCAGCATCCGCCTCCGAAAGCAATGACTGCATTTATTGTGTTTCGTCTGCTCGCTCTGAGACGCGAGTAATTTATCATATATGAAAATTATTACATTCAGTGGCTTCTCCTAGTTTTCTTAGTGATATTTAGTGCCAGTTTACCAGGAGATGATGATTTTGTTCTCTTTGACTCGTTGGATGGAAACTTATTCGCAAATGTTTTATTCGATATTCCAGTTTTGCGCATAAGTTTAATTAGAATCTTTGGATGGAAACATAGCTACTGAATATAATAATTTTCATATCTGATAAGTCAAGTTACTTATATAGCGCTTTTTACAATGCAGATTATTAAAAAAGGGAAATAGTGTGTCGAGATAGTGTGCCGTTCTCCTCTGGCCAGACGAGACCAGCAGTTTAATTCTAGGCTGCAACAAAGTCATATTGTGCAGAGGATTCATCTGGTTCCCAGATGAGTTTTTTTGAGCAAAGTCTGTCGTCAAAGTATTTCTGTATAATTGTCTTACACGACTGCATTCCCAGCATCCGCCTCCGAAAGCAATGACTGCATTTATTGTGTTTCGTCTGCTCGCTCTGAGACGCGAGTAATTTATCATATATGAAAATTATTACATTCAGTGGCTTCTCCTAGTTTTCTTAGTGATATTTAGTGCCAGTTTACCAGGAGATGATGATTTTGTTCTCTTTGACTCGTTGGATGGAAACTTATTCGCAAATGTTTTATTCGATATTCCAGTTTTGCGCATAAGTTTAATTAGAATCTTTGGATGGAAACATAGCTACTGAATATAATAATTTTCATATCTGATAAGTCAAGTTACTTATATAGCGCTTTTTACAATGCAGATTATTAAAAAAGGGAAATAGTGTGTCGAGATAGTGTGCCGTTCTCCTCTGGCCAGACGAGACCAGCAGTTTAATTCTAGGCTGCAACAAAGTCATATTGTGCAGAGGATTCATCTGGTTCCCAGATGAGTTTTTTTCTTATCGGATAAAACGTTTATCCTACTCAACTGTGCGCATAAGTTTATGTGCATTTTTAGTATTTATGCGCATCTTGGCATTTCCATCCAGAGGTTTTTTATGTGATATTCCAAAATGTGCATAAAAATAGGTGGATGGAAACATAGCTATTATCTCCCGGTTTCATAGACAAGGCTTAAGTTTAGTCCCAGACTAAAATGCATGTCTGTGCTGTTTTAACTGAAAGAAACTTGCACTCACTGATCTTAAAATATGTCAGTTTCATTGTTTTGTCTCAAGATGCACACCAGTAGTGTTATTATCTAAGGCATTTTATTTAAATGTCCTAATTGAACTATGGCCTAATCCTAGTTTAACCTAAGCCCTGTTTGTGAAACCGGGCCTATCAGACATGTGCCCTGTGTTTTTGGATAGGAAACTTCACAGAAATTAGGCAATAATGTGGTAAAACTTTGTGGTTTTGGTACTTAATAGTAATAGATAGATAGATGGATGGATAGATTACCATTTAAAAGCGTTTCACACCAAGAACCATTACTGTAAAAGGTATTACTAGCGCCCTTTATTAGCGCCCACACCAACGGATGATAACGTTCTGTTTATTATAAGCGCGCGCTGCAAAAATGTTTAAATGTTCACGCTCTTTAAAATTCAGAAAGATTGTAATTTGCTGTAGAGGTTTATCATTCATCAGCGGGAAAATAATTGAAAGTGATTCCAGCAATTTCATTATTAGTTATGGTGTGTACTTCGCTATTCTCTTAGAATTAGAATGATAAATAAAACTTAATATTTATAGTTATTGTTATTGTCTTTGGTGTGAATGGAATGCTCGTTAATGGAAGAACAAGAGGCTAGTATTAAAACTTGACAGTGTTACTGATGTTTTTCACATCGGCTCAAACGTCAGTTGTAAGAGAAATCCTTTTGATTTTACTCAAAACACTCTTGTATTTTAAGGCTTTTACCCTGTTATTCCCGGTCTGGTCTTTGTAATAGATCCAGCTGAGGTTTTCTTGGGTTCGGTACTGCAGGCTGTATTTCGTTGTCCATTCGTCAGCATCACAGCGGCCCTGAGCCAGAATACCCGAGACCACCCGCACCTCCTGGAGGTCGATCTGAAGCCACTGATTCGTGTCCTGGAATTTGGACAGCCAAGCACAGCTGCGACAAAGCGGAAAGTCAGTCAGTGTCCGCTTTATTATGACTCCACACAAGTTAAATCAGATTTAGCGCTAGTCGTTTTGGTAATGGTGAAACCCAAGCTTTAATTTCAGGCTGGTTTAGTGCTGCTAGAAGGTTTTTCTGAGACACTTACCCAAACCCTTGACTGTTCAGTCGGGCTTTATTTGGGGTCCATGAGGAGAACCAGCCCACGTACTGATCCTGGTTTGAACAGGTAAGCTGCTCCGCCATCACTGACCCGGACTCAAACCCCAGTGGCTTGTGGTAGGGACACTCTGATTGGAAACAAGGAGCATTGAAACCATCAGGTCATGCCCACCATCTCAAGAACAACATGTTCAATGTGATTTACACAAGCAGGACCAACATCCACCAGTTCCTGGAACTCAAACGGCTAAACTGTCAACAGGAAGTGATGCATCATGATGCAGTTTTGTAGGCCAAAAGCAGAATGTTAGCATGAACCTGGTTACTTGTACAAAAACCCAATAGCATTTTTCCAATGGCTTTAGGATTATTGCAGAAAACAAGCTCTGTGACCAATAAAAGTTTATGATTCACATTTTGTTCGTCATGATAATCTTCACAATTGAACACAACTGAAGTCTAAATTCAATCGCCAGAAGTAAAAAAGCTAAATGTAGGCTATTAACAAACTACACAACTGTCACATGACTTCAACATCACCACCATTAAGTTTCTGAAACTTAGACACTTGTTAGCAGATGCCTTTTTTAAGACAAAAAAAGCTTTTTAAGGGGTATTACAGATATATTTCATGTTGTAGAATAACATGAAGCCAGCAGAAAAAACAATCCGCACATGGTCAAATGCAGGGCAAAACCTCAAAAAATCTTTATTATAATGCTTAATCAGAGGCCGTAAAAAAGTGCAAAAGTGAAAAGTGCAAAACATTTTCGAGACAAAAGCTCTTCCTCAGTGCCACATTGATTAGTGCACACCTGCACCCATTATAACATCAATATTCACCATGGACATCATGTGCACGCAGGCCCAAAAACACCATACAATGTATCCAATTTTACCTTAAGACATTCCTATAAATATATTTTAATGGTAAAAAATTCCTCAATGCAAAAATACCTTAATACAACATTATTAATGTAAAATGCAAAAAATGTTTCATACATAATTTCACCCATAGATCTTATAAATGTTTCTTGTATACATATATCACAAAAAACAATTCAAAAACAATTCCTCATTCATACCAAGGGGATATAAAGATCTCAAATCAAAAATCCATTTGCATTCTCTGTTGTAGAATAAAACATGAAAATATATTGTGCTTATTTAAGACCTTATTGGAGGCATTTAACCAAAAATCCATTGACTTCAAGGTGATGGAAGCAGAAGTGATAAAACACAATTTTGCAATTGGCCTACAAAAACACGTCATACCTGCAGCATCCAGAATATGAATAAAATGAACACGAACTCATGCTTTGAATGTCATATTATCATATTGAATGAATGAATGAGGCATTTATATAGCACTTTATTGTGTATTGCTGTACACCCAAAGCACTTTACAATCAAATGGGGGGGATATATTGGTGGTTATTAAGCCTCTTATTAAGAAACCACAACTAGATCCTAGTGAACTGGCAAATTACAGACCTATTTCAAATTTTCCGTTTATGTCTAAAATTTTAGAAAAGGTTTTGTCTACTCAATTGTGCTCCTTCCTGCAAAAAAATTATATCTATGAAGAATTTCAGTCAGGTTTCAGACCCCATCATAGCACAGAAACTGCTCTTGTTAAAATTGCAAATGACTTGCTTCTTGCATCAGACCAAGGCTGCATCTCATTGCTAGTTTTACTTGACCTTAGTGCTAAGTTTGACACCATAGATCATGACATACTCATAGATCGATTATACAAAACTATACAGGTATTCAAGGGCAGGCTTTAAGATGGTTTAGATCCTACCTGTCCGATCGCTACCACTTTGTTTATTTAAACGGGGGATCATCACAATTAAATCCAGTAAAGATTGGAGTGCCACAAGGATCTGTCCTAGGCCCTCTGCTATTTTCAATGTACATGTTGCCCCTTGGTAATATTATTAGAAAATACGGGATTAGTTTCCATTGTTATGCTGATGATACTCAATATTTCAAGAAGACCAGATGAAACTTCTAAATTATCTAAGCTAACAGAGTCTGTTAAAAATGCAAAAGACTGGATGACCAATAATTTTCTCCTATTAAATTTGGATAAGATGGAGATATTACTTATTGGACCAAAAAACAGTACACAGGGGTACAATCCATCACGCTCCCTAAGGTCGCAAAACTCTGGACTTTTGGTAGTACCTAGGATAGCAAAGTCCACTAAAGGAGGTAGAGTTTTTTTTCACATTTGGCTCCCAAACTCTGGAATAGCCTTCCTGATAATGTTCGGGGTTCAGACACACTCTCTCTGTTTAAATCTAGATTAAAGACACATCTCTTTCACATAATGTATATCATAACCTTGTACTTCAGTTACATCTGATCAAATGCACATTAACATTCTTTCGCTTGGGTTGAACACATAATTTTTTGCTTGGTTGGAACAGCAGCTATGCTGATTTTTCTCTATTTCCTTCTCTGTTTCTGCCGTAACTAGGATTTACACAAGCTTCAGTCTGGATCCAGCCCTTATGAGAAGAGATGAAGACTCAGTTAGCTTAATGCAGTACACGTAGCAAGGTTTTTTTCTTTTTAATTATATAATAAATAAAAAGAAAAACAGATAGAATAGAAAAAGAATAGAGCAAACTAGTGTTAGAGGCCTTTTTTGCTTTTGATAATTGTATTATAAATAAAAAGAAAACAAATAGATAGAATACAAAAAGATTAAAAAATATATTTTTTTATTTTTATTTTTTTTATATAGCGTTACAATAGAGAGTGCTAGAGTTAGAGGGTCAAAAAAAGATGGAAGAGATGTGCAGGTCATTCCACCAGGAGGGAACATTTAATTTAAAAGTCCGTGAAAGTGATTTTGTGCCTCTTTGGGATGGATTTGCAATCCATGCGTGGAAGAATGATTAATCTCATACTGCATGCACGTCTAATTTGATTGCATGTTTGATTCAGTTAAAGGCTGCATTTCCTCTCTAATGCCGGGAATTATTTCCAGCTTTAATCGACCTTACACAAGATAACCTCAAACTAGAGGAGACATACTGTCTGTTTGACAGCTCTCAAGAGCATCTTGATTTTATATATATATATATATTTATTTATTATTAAATTTTTTCTCTCTGTATGTACGACGACTTATAAATCTTAGAAACATTGCCAAGTTATTACACAAGCTTCAGTCTGGATCCAGCCCTTACAAAGACCTGAGATGACCGAACACCTGAGAAGATATGATGCCAACCCCTCAGAGAACCTCAGATGATGCCAATCTCAGACAACAAATACAAGTACAACAAATACAACTCAGACATACAAAACTACCAAATTTTGCTATAAATTTGATAGCAAAACATATAATCATTGCTGTTAATAGTGTTCACCGTCTGTTTGATTACATGACATTAACTGCTTGATTTTTACCGTACATTTCTGCCATATGGATATCAACTTGAGATAGTCACCACTGATAAGCTATTACTAAATATAATGTAGAAACTTTAATTTACTGTAGAGCTGCTTTGCAACGATTTGCATCGTGAAAAGCGCTTTACAAATAAACTTGAATTGAACTGAATTGAATTGAATATATTGTCATATATGAGTCTTTTCCAGGCTGTATGAAGATCAGGAGTCCTGTTAATTGGCACGTGTGATTCTCCAGCAGTTTGTGATGGTTCAGGACAGACAGGCCCTATTTCAGGCCCGGTAATCTGGGCATCACAATCATTAGTCATGAGATTATCCACTGGCCGTCACTGGCTCTACCGTCGCTCAAAGTCACCATACTTACTCATTCTCAATCTGAAGGTCTCTCGCTCATCTCGTCTCATCGTCTCCATCAGACAGTCCTCTAGTTCTCTTTTTCCTGATCTGTTAATAATTTGATCGTAATGTCTGCTGCCCTGTCAAACTGAGGTCAGAGGGCGGTTCATGTGTTATCAGTTTTAGCTGATGCATCATGGATGATCGTTACTCACGTAATCACTCTAAAGCCTCTTGGCCTCATGCCCTGAATCAGTAAGCATGCACTTCTGAAGGGACCGAGAGATGCTCTTGTCTCTAATCTTTCCAGTGACAATTAATGCTGCCGTTCACTGCATGACCTTGCATGTTTTTGCCATTCAAGACCCACACGGGCCAGACAACATTGTTTATGCATGTAAACACATACAGACATGCATGCTTATCTAATGCTCTTCAAGCGTGTGGTCCTGTTGAGCATGCGTATATTCACTTATGCACTGATAATAAACAAGTGATCTAATATGTTTAACCCAGATATTGGGAACAGTAAACAATCCAACGTTTTTTTTTAGAGTGTAGGATAATATAACTTAATTAATTTGTTTCCTGCTAGCTAAATTTCACATTCCTAACCTCTCTTTTCTTTATTCAAAGTTGATCTAGACAAGTATGAAAATTATCTAAAGTTCTGTTAATCCTAAAGCAATAAACTGTATATCTATATCCATCCTATGTGTAAATTTTTCTCTTAAATGTGTAAATTTATTTGGCTATTTTTTTTGTTAGCCTGGCAACACATTTGTATCTGTATATTCTTTGTCTGTTTTGTTTTTATAACTGTACTGCCTTGAAGTTTGTACTGTTTAATAAAATTTAAAAAACGGGGGAAAAATCAGAATAAAGATTCACGATACGCACTCCAAAGTTCAGATCTGAATCACAAAGATTCGCGAATCCGCTCCGAAGTTCAGATCTAAATCAAATGATTCGCGATACGCGCTCCGAAGTTCCGACTTAGATCTGAATCAAATGATTAGCGACATGCGCTCTGAAGTTCCGATTTGAATCAAAAGATTCACGAACCCGCTCCGAAGTTTCGATCTAACGCCGTGTCGACACTGGACGCGAGAATTGTCGTGTCCAGTCGCACCACACCGCAACAGCTAAAGTCTTTCTACACTCTAAAAAATGCTGGGTTGTTTCAACCCAACTTTGGGTCAAATATGGACTAACCCAACTGTTGGGTTAAATTTTTACATAAAATTTTTAACCCAAAAGTTGGGTTAGTCCA
>NW_015645670.1:38286-40109 GCF_001515625.1 Sinocyclocheilus rhinocerous | reverse complement strand
TAGAAAAAGAATAGAGCAAACTAGTGTTAGAGGCCTTTTTTGCTTTTGATAATTGTATTATAAATAAAAAGAAAACAAATAGATAGAATACAAAAAGATTAAAAAATATATTTTTTTATTTTTATTTTTTTTATATAGCGTTACAATAGAGAGTGCTAGAGTTAGAGGGTCAAAAAAAGATGGAAGAGATGTGTTTTTAGCCGATTCTTGAAGATTGAGTTGGGCAGGTCATTCCACCAGGAGGGAACATTTAATTTAAAAGTCCGTGAAAGTGATTTTGTGCCTCTTTGGGATGGATTTGCAATCCATGCGTGGAAGAATGACTAATCTCATACTGCATGCACGTCTAATTTGATTGCATGTTTGATTCAGTTAAAGGCTGCATTTCCTCTCTAATGCCGGGAATTATTTCCTGTCAGTATGTCATAAATAGAACGAGGCAGCAGTTTACTGTCAGGGATTTGTCGTGTCTTGTCGCACCGCTATCCAGTGTAGACAGCATCAATGATTTGCCTATAATGAGTTGTGCCGCTCTTGTCCGGTGTAGACACGGTGTAAATTAAATGATTTGCGATATGCGATCTGAAGCCCTGATCTGAATAATGATTCACGGACCCGCTCCGAAGTCCCGATCTAAATGATTCGCGATACGTGCTTTGAAGTCCCGATCTGAATAAAATGATTCACGATATGCGATACAATTGGAGTGCTTCGAAACAGTGAATCATTTTGCAACTCTCAGGGTGTATTCACACCTGTCTTGTTTGGTTAGATTAAATCGAACTCAAGTTCGTTTCCCCTCTTGGTGCGGATCTTTTGGGCAGGTGTGATCACAGCAATCACACTCGGGTGCGGACCAAACAACCGTATCGAGACCCAGCTGAAGAGGTGGTCTCGGTCTGCTTCCAAACGAACTCTGGTATGGTTGAATGGATAAACCAATGAATGGATGACCTTAAGCACACTTGTGGTTTTGTTTACAGTTTATGGTTCACTTGCAAAAAGGGCAGTGTGAAAGCAAATCGCACCAAACAAAAAAAATAAACATTGTATTTGGTCCGGACCAAAGCAAGTGAACTAGCGGACTTTCCTAGTGTGAATACACCATCAGTGGTTTAACTGATTCGGAGTTTCGAAAAGTTCCATTTCACCCATCACTACATGCTTTTTAAAATCATTACACGCGACGTCGAAATTCAAAAAATGAATGGCCCTTTTGAACTAGTTTTTGCTAGTGAATCGCTTGAAATGAAAGATCGAAGTCACGAGTTTCATTTTTAATTATTCGGAGCGGTTAAGCGTGACTCACTCTGTTGAATCAATTTGTGTTCCTCCTCTACTACCTCGCTAGTTTTATGACATTAACTGAAATAAGCAAAAATGTTTACAAATAATATATATATATATATATATATATATTCATTCCAAAGATAACTGCTTTCCATGTCTATGCATTCAACACAAATCTCCATTAATATGACGAGCTGCACCTCAAAATACATGTTAGATGGAAACATTGTGCATTATGATCGAGTTTGTAGCGTAAAGTATATTTTACATAGTTTGACCACTACAATTCAGTTGGTGACAGCTCAACAGGAAATCAGTTGAAAGCATCCAGTCATCTTATACCATTGAAGTTAATGTTAATTTTATCAATATAATGTAAATATAATGAGAAAGTATTGTTGTATCTGATTGTATTAGTCTATATAGAGTAATAGTCAATGTAAAATAGCAAATGGGAGAAGCAGATGAACACAAAACAGGTGAAATGTGTTGAAAAATGGGGGGATTGAGACGGGGGGGGGGGGGTGTAAACT
>NW_015645670.1:29122-38240 GCF_001515625.1 Sinocyclocheilus rhinocerous | reverse complement strand
ACTGGGGGTTGTAAACTTTTGAACAGGATGATGATGTGTAAATTCTTCTCATTTTGTTTAACGATAATATTTTTTCATTTAGTACCAGACTTCAGAAGCTACATAAATACTTACATGTTTCCCATAATACAAAATAAGTACAATTTACCCTGATCATCCAATTAAAAAAGTTACACCCCCGTTGTGGCCTTCTTGAGCATCAGTACATGTTTTCACCTTTTGTAATAGTTATGCATGAGTCCCTCAATTGTCCTCAGCGTTAAAAGATGCATTTCAAAATCATACAGTCAATGTTGGAAAGGGTTCAAATATGCAGAAGATGCTGGAAAACCAAAGAATGTGCAGGAGCTGGGGGATTTTTCTGAAGAACAGCAGGCAGTTTAACTGTTCAGGACCAACAAGGGACTCATGAACAACTATTCAAAATATAAAAACAGTCGTGGATCATCCAGGAAATGACATAGTATTAAGATTCAAGGGTATGTAAACTTTTGAATGGGGTCATTTTTATAAATTCAGTTATTATTTTGTCTTGTGGAGTATATGTAAACATCTGTTATGTGAAATGGCTTATTCAGGACAGTACTAAATAAAAAATAACATGCAAGTTTCATGATCCCTCTTATTTTGTTTCAATTATTAACATTTTGCACATTCTGCAAGGGGTATGTAAACTTATGAGCACAACTGTATATATATATATATATACACACACACACACACGGGGGTGTGTATAATAATTTTGTTATAATTTTTTTGAAGTGTCCTGTACATTGTACACAGGCACTGACCCGGCATGCAGTCCAGATAGGGGCTGTGTGTGGATGGCGTGGTGCTGATGGAGGTCCAGGTGGCTGGAGTTGCGGTGGGTCGCGGCTCCTGACAGTCACAGTTACAGCCTGTCGGCGTTTGATTCTCCACCACTTGCTTCACACTCACCTCGTCATCATCTTCATAAGGCCATGGCATCTCTAACTCCTGACACACATGTACAATAGTCACACACACTGTCATATGTAACACACACCTGTACACACACACACATTTATACATACCCCCTGTGTGTTCACTCCAATGAAAACTGTGACAGAGATCAGAGAGATACAGGTCATTATTAAAAAAATATATATCCCAGTACAGCCAAAAAATACATTTTAACTGGCCAAAGTCACAGCAGGTCATTGACAAAAGGTCAGAGGTATATTTTCTAACAACTACTAACATTATCTGAAGAACTTGAACTGTTTCTCTCAATTCAATTCAGTTTAATTAAATTCAATTCATATTGCTTTATTGGTATGGCATACTTGGGTATATAATATATATAGAATAGAAACAAACAAAATAAAAATATATGTAAAATACATCCGTGTGTGTGTGTGTGTATATATATATATCTCTCTCTGCATTAGTAGTACCATTAATGTTCATATATATATATATATATATATGAACATTAATGGTACTACTAATGCAGAGATATATATATATATATACACACACACACACACGGGGGTGTGTATAATAATTTTGTTATAATTTTTTTGAAGTGTCCTGTACATTGTACACAGGCACTGACCCGGCATGCAGTCCAGATAGGGGCTGTGTGTGGATGGCGTGGTGCTGATGGAGGTCCAGGTGGCTGGAGTTGCGGTGGGTCGCGGCTCCTGACAGTCACAGTTACAGCCTGTCGGCGTTTGATTCTCCACCACTTGCTTCACACTCACCTCGTCATCATCTTCATAAGGCCATGGCATCTCTAACTCCTGACACACATGTACAATAGTCACACACACTGTCATATGTAACACACACCTGTACACACACACACACATTTATACATACCCCCTGTGTGTTCACTCCAATGAAAACTGTGACAGAGATCAGAGAGATACAGGTCATTATTAAAAAAAAAAATATCCCAGTACAGCCAAAAAATACATTTTAACTGGCCAAAGTATATTTAAATATATGCTAAATATATGTTATAAACTGTGAAAGTCAATGAAATATGAATTTGAAATTGAAAATATATTTCAATCTTCATTATGTATTTCAGGAGCAAGAAAATACTTATACTTTTCTATATTACAAGAGCCTACATATAGGCTATATCTAAATATAGGAAAAAAGTAGACCAAGATTTGTAATTTAATAATTTTAACTTTTTAAAATTTTAAGTATTTTTCTCGCTGAATTTTGACAAATTAAAATGTTCTATAAATGTGACCTATGGGAATGTATTTTCTTGGATTGAAATATATGGAGGGCAAAATGAATTTTTAAATATATTGGTAGAAAATATATTTACGTAGCCTAAATATATTTTGAAACTTTCTAATTCTATGAGAGTAGCTATAGGCTTATGTATAAAGACAGAGAGGGACGATATCGCTGGAATCAATTTTAGTGCGATTTTTATAGGCCATTTCCCGCCAATGAATGATACATTTTTTTTTTTACAGCCAATCAGAATCCACTCCACAAACAGCTCGAGCATTTAAAGCGGCAGAAGACAAAAACTTCTAAAGCATGCTTAAAATAAGCATAATCCGTTATCGGTGTAAACGGGCCTTTAAAATCATTAAAGTAAAACCCTTGAATTTAATTTTCCATTAATCATTTTGCACACATTTAGGTCCATTTTATCAATTTAGATATGAAAACCATCTGCTAGAGTCCAAATACATAACTGTCAAGTTCCTGAAAACTAGGCTACAGTAGCCTACTGGAAACACACAGATGGTGTGTCCAGCTCTCATATCACACACACTTTGTACCTTGAGTCAGCAGCAGCAGAAACACACTGAGGATCTTCACGTCCATCTTGATGAGCAGGTCTAGTGCGCTATGAACGGCAGCGGTCAGTGTGCTCTGGATTACTGTAATCCACTGACTCCATACATCCAATAATAGTCCTGATCGCCTCTGCCTGCCCTCTTTCTGTTCATTGCTCACAGGTTGCTCTTTTGGAGCTCAGGAAACTTGATAGAGTTCTTGGTTGGGATTCAATGTAGTAGGCTACCACTAAAGGGTTAGTTCGCCCCAAAATGAAAATTAGGCTGCGTTTCACTCACCCCCGAGGCATCCTAGGTGTATATGACTTTCTTCTTTCAGACGAATCCAGTCGGAGTTATATTAAAAATTGTCTTTGATCTTTCAAGCTCCTCAAACCTTAAGACACTCTGAAAAATTGTGATTTAGCCTAAATTAACTGGTTTTATTCACGTCAAAATATTTTAGGCCTATTCGATCAATGAATCAATGTAAATATAGGCTAGTCATTTATAGAAACAAAACTATGATTTATCATCACAGTGTCACTGGACCGTTGGTGTGTGAATGCCTTAATTAGGGTAATACGCTTTAATTAAGACTGAGATGTTTCACCTGTGCTGAGCTGAGCTGAGACAGATTAAATAGAGTGTTCAGAAGCACATTTATCAGCTCTATCTCAGGCGCTGACTGCGAAGTGAACAGCAGCGATCATGAAAACCTCGTCTGACAGGAGCCAGAAGTCCCTGAAGACGTCCAGGAGAACCGGCTGGACGCGCAAACAGAGCACCAAGGCATATTCAGCTTACATTTACAAGATCGAGAAGGTGTGTTAAGGCAAAACTATGCCTGATGTATTATTATTTTTTTCACTCTTTTAAATTTGACTTCACACACGAGATTCGCGTTTAGCGCGGCGTTTTAAAATTATTATTATTTTTCTTGTTTAAGGAGCTGAGTGACGTGGCTGACGCCGTCTCTGTGATGCGGCACCTGTCTGACGCGCATGCGCAGATGGGCGCAGAAGCCGCGCGACTCTCCAAGTTCAACCGGCGGCGCGTCATCACGCAGCGAGAGCTCCACATCGCTGCAAAAAAGCTCCTGACAGCTGAGATTGAAATGCTGCGCTTTTAGACGTGTAAATAATGAATAAAGATGTTTCCGTTTTTAAAAACACCGTCTGTACGCTATGACATTTTGTTTTACTTGGTGAAGCGTAATTTAAAATGCGCTTTGAGGTTCGTTAATAATGTAGGCCAATTTGTATTAACGGTCTCCAAAGTTTTCGCGTCTTGTGTTGCTACGCAACTCGCCGCCGGCTCGTTTTTAACTGCTCTCAGCGGTGGCAGGAACCAGGAGTCGCTTGGCAACAGCACCTGTAGCCTACTGAAAAATAACAGCTTTTAATACGTGATTCAATAATTTATATTCTTTGCAGTGGAGCCGTCTCTAAAGGAAAGGTCACCAATGAATTCTGTACAACTGGTCAGACGGTGTACCGAAGTCTTTAACATTTACCTGCTTCTCTCATGCCGTAGTTTTACCTTTCCTTAACACAGTGTCCTAACTACACGCGACGCGACAGAATCGATTAAATATCACAGCCAATCAGAAGCGTGTGTGGGCGGGCTCTCTCTGGAAGCGCACTGCACTCGCAACGAAGTGGATACGTTTATAATCTAATTCATAAATATTAAACCTTTCTAACATCATTAAATGTACATATCGAGTGACTGATAACATCTTTGTTATGGAATACACTCGTTGGTTCGCAGTGAATTCAGTTTTAACGAACAACTTAGTTTAGTTTATTTTCAAGATCTGAGGTAAACTCTGTTGTTGCTTTCAGTTTGGCTATAAGGTCACACAAAATTATATTTAAACTCCCTTTAGACACGTTTAACTTTGAATAAAGCACCTAATCGCCTGAGATATCTACTGTCATATAGCTGTATGTTGTTCCAGTCGCGACGTCGCGGAAATAGAAACCGTTTATAAATTAGAAACTTAGCGTGTCACCGTCGCGGCTAGTTAGGACAAAAACTCAGATTAACATGGAAAAGATACCTTTTATCGCGTGTAGTTAGGAGGAGTGAAGAAAAGTTGCTATTAATAACAGTCTGATACTGACGTTTTGAGTGATAGGCCTATTGCTTATTGCTTTTTGTTGTTGTTGTTAAATGTAGACAACTTATCCTGTTTTAACATTTTTTAGAATAATTTTTTACATGCCGGGAGTGGGAGACCATAACAAATGTCAACTTTGCTTTCCTTTTTAAAATAAGATGGGATAATTTAGATTGGAAAAACATTGTTTACGGGACAAATAACTCCCTCAGAAGCCGTTATAAGTCCGTCCCAGCAGTGTAGCCTACTTGTATTTTTGTAGTTTAATACCAGGCCAAATATATTGTTACACATGTAAATTGTAGTTATTAATATCAAAATGGAAACTTAGATCAGATATGCGATGTTAATTATGGCAGAAAAGCGGTCACTATCTGAGAAGGGTACATATCGAAGTTTGTCACTGGGTGGCGTTGTAACATCAGTAAACTTGATATAAACAGCCTGTTGTTTTAAATTATTAATTATCAGCGATTTTAAGGAAGCGTCTTGTTTACGCTCAAATAAAGTTGTACAACAGATTTTGTAATTAATAAATTGTAAGCGTGTCTAACATCTGAAACGCACGCGACAATTTGCCCGGACCTGACGTTTCAGAAAGAGCCAAGAATTGCAGCTTCCGGTGCGCACGTGCAAATACATAACGCAGTAATAAAAATTAAAGAATATGATATATACAGTTTTATATAAAATCAGCATATTCATTAAGTACCACCATCGTGTAAGCTAGTTATTTCCTAACAGTCCAGATAATTTAGTTTGAAAAACATCAGTATAATCCACTGCTAGTCTATCATTGATGTGTATATTGAGCTCTGAGGTTAAAAAAAACAGTATCCAAAATGAATATACACATGGTACACAGATTGCATTTTGTGTTTGTGCATTAACAGTCACAATTGTTGCCAATAAAAGACTAATTATGTGAATAAGGGGTTGTTTGTCGCAAAGCAATTAGGCCATAATGGACAGAATGTTTTTACCAGATACAGAAAGAACAAACGCTTTTAAATTTGACACTGTACATGTGATCCCTTTTAAAATCCTGACCACCTTTAAATCGGTTGACAATCACCCTTCCAACAACACTGACGGGGAGCGTGACTCTAGCGGTGACAGGCGCATGTATCATCCAATCAACTGCCTGCGCTCCTGAGTGGGCGGGAATAACGGTCTTCTTTCCACCAATGAAAGCTCCCCGAGCGAACGCTCCGTCCAATGAGTGACGAGTCGTCAGCTGACGCTGTTTAGTATCTATTGTACACAAGACTCTAGCTGAGACAGACGCGAATCACTGTGAATCCAGAACTCATGTGAATTCATCCCTCATTTACAAACTGACCTCCTCAGAAAGGTACGTCGTGTGTTGTTACATCATTTCTTTTCCGAAAAAAGTTAAAGGTTGTCGCCTCGCGTGACGAAGTGTAAACAGCAGCGTGCATTGGAGATCACACGCTTATTAGTTTAAGCAAATGCGTTAATTAGCCCTACCTTTGCAATCAAATGTGTACAACGCAAAATCTGCTTTAAGTTTTGTGCATTTGGTCTTTGAATTAATTTATTATGCTAATATTTCTATCAGAAAAACCCAACCCTCTGCAAATGAACTGACGCTGGAAAATTGGCGTTTAAATTCAGCAAATTATAATTTATATCATTATATTATCCATACGACATGCATTTTTACAGTATAATAGTGATGATGATGATGATGATAATAATAATAATAATAATGTATGTAACTAAATATAAAAATTTACCTGTTTGGTTATAATGGTAATCTATATATTATTATATTATCTGTATGACATGCATTTAAAAAAAAAAAAATTTTTTTTACAGTATATTATTATTATTATTATTATATTATTGTTATTATTACAACAATAATGGTGATGATGATAATTATAATAATCTTATTAATTAAATATATTAAATATTGAATTAAATAAATAATAATACAATAATTTTTATTATTCATAAAAAAAAATCTATTATATAAACATTAAAATGTGAATATATATATATATATATATATATATATATATATAGAGAGAGAGAGAGAGAGAGAGAGAGAGAGAGAGAGTTTATCATGATTTTTACATTTTCATGTAATTTGAAAGTTTGTAATTTTGTGTGTTTTTGTCATTGTGTTAGTTTTTTTTTTGTTAAATATGTCTATATAGTTTTTTTAATTTCTTTTTATTTCCGTTTTAGCTATTGTAGTAGGCTACTTAAACTAAATGAAAACTATTTCAACAATATTTTCCGTTATTTCAACTTCTGAAATTTGCGCCCAATTTTTTATGGTTTTAATTTTCTGCATGCTATTTAATAAATATTAAATTGTTAGATAAAATAGTAAAATGTAAACAAATATCTTTAAATATGTGCCTTTTTACTTTTTTTTTTTTTTTTTACATTTCAGAATAATTGTCAGATGCATTGATGTATATATAATATTTACATTTCAAGTGAAGAAAACTTTTATGGTTTTCATTTCATGTATGCCATTAAATTGTGAAAATAGTAAAATGTGAAAAGTGTGTAATTAAATAGGTGCCGTTTTACATGTTAATTTCACAATAGATAACAGTTTTTCATGATTTGATGCTATATTAATTTGATATTAATTTGCATGATTCTGTGCCACTGAATACATTCCATACTGAGTGATTATATATGCCACATTTACTGGGCTTTTATTTACTATAAGACATTATGTATGGAGTGAATGCGTCTGATCTCCACTCTTGTTCTTGGCTCATCTCTCAGATGCAGTTCATGCTGTTGTTCAGCAGACAGGGGAAGCTCCGTCTGCAGAAATGGTACGTTCCTCTGTCCGATAAGGAGAAGAAGAAGATCACGCGGGAGCTGGTGCAGACCGTTCTGGCCCGCAAACCCAAGATGTGCAGCTTCCTGGAGTGGAGGGATCTGAAAATCGTGTATAAAAGGTCAGTAGAGCGGCTGGAGCTCATCGGCCGCTTTGTTTGTTAACCTGTTTTTGAGTGATTGAGTGGCCCATCGTCTATCCCACAGAGCAATGCTCTCAACAGGCACTTCATTTCCACTGAGACAAATGTTGAAGGAGTTACTGTACATCCACCATCTCCTTCTTGATGATCATATTAATCAAATATTTGAGACGTTGCACAACGAAACTTGCAAAATAATAAGAAATGTGGGCACCACACAAAAAGTTTAGCAGCGTATGAATACTAATGTAGTTTTTATTAATATTTAGAATTTTTTATTTTATATTTCCCATTTATTTTTGTTAAGGTCTTAGTAATTTTATTGTTATTGTCATTTTCATTAGATTTTGTTACGTTTGTCTATGTAGTTAAAAAAAAAAAAAATCTTCATTTTGAGTTATTTTAGAATTTCAACTTAAAGTAAATAAGTTGTTGAAATAAAATAATTATACATGTATTTATTTATGTTAACATTTATTTTCTCTTAGTTAACAGTAATAACCAGTGAAGAGCATAGTGTGAGACTTCCTGAAATCCTGTGTTTTCTGAGTTGGGAATGATGTTTGTTTTATTTATTTACTTATTTTTTTGTGCTTAGAAAGAGGTTAATGAATTAACATCATGGCTACTGATTTATCCATGCTGTGGAAAAAGAAACCTCATTGCTGATTGGCTTTAATTATTAGCTAAAGCTGGGCTTCAGTTGAAGTAGAGCTATTTGTCACTTGATTGCTGTTAGAATGATTTCAGTATGAAATGGCTTTGACAGCTAATTTTACTTCTGTCATTTGACTTATTTCATGGTAAAATTTGATATGCAATGAGAAAAACATGTAGGACTTGATTTTGTGATTTAAAAAAAATAGCATGCTGAGATGAGTTATGAATGAACAGGGTTATTACTGTAAACTAAAATCATTAAAACATCATTGCTTGATTGCTTTAAACAAATTAAAGTACTAAAATAACTAAAGCTACATAAACTAAACCTTAATAAAAAACGAAATAGATTTTTTTTAATTAAAAAACAAAATTGCTAAAATGAAAAAATATAAAAAGTAAAATCAAATTCAAAATATTAACAAAAACTTTAGTATGTTTACGCAACACTGTTTTCAGATAAAAACTCAAAACCTTTTAAGTGTTTGGCCGTTCATTTACACACCAGTGGCATTTTGGGAGCACACACACACACAGACACACACAGACAGACAGACAGACAGACACACACACACACAGAC
>NW_015645670.1:17555-29041 GCF_001515625.1 Sinocyclocheilus rhinocerous | reverse complement strand
TATAATCTCCTGCCCCTAATTGAATCGCGATTTGTTTAGCATCTCAACCGTTTTGAATCGTCACATATTTGAATCGATTTTCAACCGGCTCGCGGTTAATCGTTACATCCCTAGCTGTAACTAGTAACGAGGAAGAGATGATCGGTTCACGTGCCGCTTGAACTGAGGCGCTATAGCGATCTGTCACGACAAAAAGCCACAAAACGGTTTTTAGATTTAGGTATAATAGATTGTTACCTTCTATTTGCATTAATTTATATGCATTTGTTAGTCAGCAAAGTTACATATTTAAAGCTAGTGATGCGAGAAAACAAATTGATATGTTCATGCAGTCGACAGAAATACAAACAAATCAGAAATGTACCCGATTTCAGTTCTTTTTTTTATCATCCATGTAATACATGTTTTGTTTTTTTGATTAGATATTCTTCAAGTGTTCTAAAATAGGAGCAAATAAAGTGTGAGAGTGTGCATGCAATATACATATGTAATTTTAATGCTAGGGATGCACGATATTATATTTTTGCCGATATGCAGATATTTTTCAAATTATTTTTGCCGATAGCTGATGCCTATACCGATTATAATATATTCCCCGTTGTTTTGAAACAACACCAAGTCTCTCCTGTGTGGAAATGATATACAATTTTTTTTTTTGTTTAATTTTGGTTAGTTTTGAGCAAAATTGTATTTGTTAGTGGTAATAAGCCTTATTAAAGAGTACATTGAAAGCCTTGAAAATAACTGTAATAAAATAAATCTCTGCTGTTTTTTTTTTTTGGCAGATGCAGTTCAAACCTTAACATTTTATTTGTGGATTTAACATTAATAGATGGTTTAAAGCAAAAGACCTGTTATTGTATTTAAGTTTTCATAATTTAAAAAAAGAATATATATTAATTAATTAATTAATAAATCTGTATATATGAAATGATTTAATGTACAAGTGTCATGTTTGTGATTTTTATTCATGAAAGCTATAGCTTCCGACCTTCAAATCAAAACAGACTTGTGATTTTATGACATTAATACTGTTAATACTAATAAGTATCTGAATGCATTAGGACCCGGGGGAGGCTGCGACTGCTGCTACTGCGCAGTCGGACGCGTCATTCTGTACGTGCATTCTCAGATTAAATACAGTGATCCAAAACAGAGAATCTAACCATTAAGGCAAACATTTGCTTCAAGAATGACCACACTGCTGACCTTATCTTATCACTATCACACCCTGAGCACATGTGAGCTATTCGTCTTATCAGCCAGGCAGATCAGCAACATTTTTTCAAATTGGCCGATGCCAATTTTTGCATTTTAAGCCTTTATCGGCTGATTCCGATAATATTGTGCATCCCTATTTAATGCTGTGGCTTTTGTGTAGATATTTAAAAAGATGGCTATCTTTAAAAGACTGTTTGGGTTTATGTGAAATGGTAACACTTTTTGCCGCAACCATGAAAATGACATGCATGAACTCAGATCTAAGGTTAATAAATGCTGTAGAAGTATTGCTCATTGTTAGATTATTAATGTACACATGTACACATGTACGATTTCAGATTTTAAAGTATCTGCTGTTATTTGCTAATGCACTACGAATGAATGATCAAGATACAATTAAGATATTAAAATGTATTTATATTTAAAAAGCACAGTACATTTTCATGGTCCAGTACTGTTTTTGTAATAGAGTTCAGCACTATTTCACTTGGAGTGTTATGTTTGTTTTCATTCACACACACACGCACACATACAGACACATACAGACACACACGCACACATACAGACACACACACACATACAGGCACACACACATACACACACACACACACTCACACACACTAACTAAACTTTTAATACCTTAGTGTTTCGTGACATTATTTTGTGTGTGTGTCAGCTTCTGAGAATGAGCGGAATACAAATCTGAACATTGGCATAATAATTGATTTAGCAGTGTATGATGTTGTTATTGTGGTTTCTGGTGCATCTGAAATGAGCAGCGTGAGCTGATTGTTAGTGTGCCGTGATGATTTGTATTGAGTATGATGAGTGAATGTAAAGTATGCTGTGTTTCTGTTGGAGGGTGCTGAAGGGCGTCTGTCCTCACGTTCGCTTTGTTCTCTTCTTTGTTTCATGAGGAGTCGAGTCGTGATTCTTCTGAACACTACAGGCTCAGAGTGAAAGCAGGAATACACAATCACACACCAGCACTTACACCATTGCATGTCAGCATGTGCACCATTTGCACAATTTAATTATAAAGACTACAGATCAACACAAACCCAAAGGCTGTTTCTTAAAAGAAACCATTTAGCTTTTTTAGAGTTGAAAAAGAAAAGCTTGTTTTATGAATCAGTTTGACAGTGAAGATTGTCCCTGGTATATATATATATATATATATATATATATATACAGATAAACACATATGCAGTTTTTGAAATGATTCAGCATTTGTTAATCAATCATTCAGAATTTAAAAACAGTAAACAAACTGTTTTGCACTTTTATTTTATATTTTAAGTCATTTTGTTTTTTTGTTAATTGTTTACTCTAATTTGATTACATTTACTACATTTGCATATTTTCTTATTTATGCACAAATTTTCATATTCATTACATTTCATTTTCATATATTTTTTTTTACGTTATTTTATTTTTGTTGCTTTGTTCACTGGATTTGCATATTATTTGTATTGTATTTTAATTTATTACGTTTACTCTATTTGCATTTTCGTTTTAATTATTAATTCAGTTCGCATATTTCATCTTATTTTCATATATTTGCATGTTTTTATTTACATTCTTTGCTTAGGCACTCCATGTGTATGTTATTTTTTATTTTATTAAATTCACTCCATTTGCATAATTTTAATTTTTATTTTAAGTTATCTTATTTTTGTTACTTGTTTACTCTTTCATATTTTCTCTATTTTATTGTATTACATTCATTTAATTTGCATATTTTGTATTTTATTACTTATGCACTCCATTTGCACAATTTATTTTGTCTTGTTGTATTCGGTTCCCCATTTGTGTATTTTTTTTTTTTTTTACATTCACTCCATTTGAATATTGTTTAATTTACTTGTATTTTACTACTTGTACACTCTAGTTGCATATTTTTATTTTCTTGTAAATGACCCATTTTACACTATTTGATTTAGGCTGCAGACTGCTAACAGCTAAACACTAAACGGAAACTGCGGCAGAAAGAGAGTCTAGACAGATGAACAGACTGTGGGCTGTAATAATGAACGTGACCTTGCATCTACAGCCGTTCCTCTGGTTCTTCAGGCTTTGGTTCAGTTCCAGATTGATTCCCTCACAGCTCGCCTCGTCTGACCTCTGACCCCAGCCGCCCGCTCTTAACAGCCTGTCTCTGTCAGCTCCGTCCAAACCGAGCATTAGCATTGCTAAGCAGCAGTGTGTTTGGATGAAACGCCTGTCAGTGCTTATTCTGATGCATGTTGTACAGTATTACAAAAGTACATGTTCCATCCTGGCTGGTTTATGCCATTTCTGACAGTCAGTGTGTACAGGTTTATATATTAGTTTGTGTGGAAACAAAGTTGTACTAGATGTACACTAGTTTTGATAAATGTTTGTGGTTTCATATTTTTGTAGTAATCAAATCTTTTGATGCACTTGCTTAACTATTAATTGTCAACTCCATTTGCAAATTATTTTATTTCTTGTTTGCTCCATTTGCATATTTTTATTTTAGGCACTCAGTTTGCATAATTTTATTTTATTACATTCATTCTTTTTGCATTTTCATTTTTTCTTGTATTTTATTACATGTACTCCATTTGAAAATGTTTATTTTTTTGTTATTACTTGTTAACTTTGTGCATATTTTTACAGTATTTTTTCTTTTTTTTAATTTAATTTTAGTCACCCCATTTGCTGATTTTTTTTTTTTACATTCAATACATAGTAACATTCATTAAATTGTATTTTTTTGTTGTATTTTATTATTTGTTCATTGAATATTTTTATTACATTTACACCATTTGCATATTTTTATTTTTTATTTTATTTGTTCATGTCATTTGCATTTTTAAAATTGTTACATTCACTCCATTTGCATTTTCAGATTATTTTCATTTGCATATTTTTTTATTTTATTGCAAAATTTATATTTATTCCTTATTGCATATTTTTATTTTCTTGTTCATTCCATTGGCATATTTTTTATTTTATGACATTCACTCCATTTGCATTTTCATATATTTTCATTTTATTTCATTACTTGTTCACTTCATTTGAATTAGTTTCATTACATTCACCCCATGTGCACATTTTATTGTGCCAGCTTTTCACTATTAATTTCATCTAGGCAGCACACCTGGTAGCTATTAGCAACGATAATCCACAAATTAAGACTTTTGTAAATTTTGTCCATTTAGCCTGCCTGTATAGATGTGTCCACATGATGTGATATCCCACAATCCTCCAGTGTGTGTGGTTTGATGGTTGGCGGAAAGAATAATAATGCTGTTTGATGGAGAGGTTGAAAAGTGTAGACTAATTCACAAATGGCAAATCACGTTTTTAACACATGACTTAATTTCTCCTGAAAATATCCATTGTAGTCCTTAAATGTTTGCTTGGTTTAATCTAAAGCTCACTTGAATTTGTTCTAGATCATTAGATGTGACGTTACGGTTCCTTAGAAGTCGATCTGAGAGCAGTTTCCTCAGGAGGTGCAGAGAAACATGTTGCACTCCGTCAAAAATAATATCACTCCTGTTATAATCAATAAAGCTGTCTGTTTTTTTTTTGACATTCTCCACAGCTTTTTCATATTGTTTTCCTGGTCTGTCTGACATAGAAATGGTCTTTCTCATAAATAACCTGTACAATGCATTTTTTGTTATGCCTTTATACAACAAGCAATACCTCGCAATCATCTATATCTCAAAGTCAGACTGAGTTTCTGTTGCATGCAGTTAAAGCCATTTGTAAACCATACATTTTAATTTGTAAATGTAAACAGTTTGCCAGTTTTAGTCTAGTGTCTGATCTAATTGTCTTGACAACATTGACAACCACATAGCAACACCTTGGTAGCCATTATAAGAAGGTATATTATAAGAAGCACATACAGTAGCAACAAGTGTAAAACCATTCAGAATGTCTTGGCAACTGCATAGCCACACTTTGGTAACCATCTGGAATATTATAACAAACCCATACTGTAGCAACACACTCAAAACCACTCAGAAAACCTTGGCAACCAACCAGAAAATT
The DNA here is from genome assembly GCF_001515625.1 of Sinocyclocheilus rhinocerous. NCBI lineage: Eukaryota > Metazoa > Chordata > Actinopteri > Cypriniformes > Cyprinidae > Sinocyclocheilus > Sinocyclocheilus rhinocerous. The sequence goes on along the minus strand of NW_015645670.1, from coordinate 23,788 downwards.
ATAACAAAAACATACTGTTGCAACACATTAAAAAAACACTTCCGAACACCTTGACAACCGCATAGCAACACCTTGGCAACCAAACGGAATATTATAACAAAACGCACTGTAGAAGTACACTAAAAACCATTCAGAACACCCTGGAAACTGCATGGTAACAACTTGGTAACCATCCAGAATATTATAACAAACACATACTGTAGTAACGCACTAAAAACCACTCCGAACAAATTGACAACCACATAGCAACACCATGGCAACCATACAGAATATTATAACAAAAATGTACAGTAGCAACACACTAAAAACACTCAAACACCTTGGCAACCACATAGCATCACCTTGGTAACCATCCAGAATATATTAGCAACCACTTACTCTAGCAACGCAATAAAAACCACTCAGAAGTCACTTTGCAACACCTTGGTAACCACTCAGAGCAACTGATTCAAATCAGTTTGAATTAGCGACAGTGCACTAAAACAAATGTTGTGTTTATGTTGCAGATACGCCAGTCTGTATTTCTGCTGTGCCATTGAGGACCAGGATAACGAACTGATCACACTGGAGATCATCCACCGCTACGTCGAGCTGCTCGACAAATACTTCGGCAGCGTAAGTCGCGCGGCAGAAAATAAACTGACGTTACTAGTTGCCTCCAAAAACGAACGCGATTGCAGATAACAGTGATTGATCTTCGCAAACTCAGGTCTGCGAGCTGGATATCATCTTTAACTTCGAGAAGGCGTATTTCATCCTGGACGAGTTCCTGCTGGGAGGCGAGGCTCAGGAGACGTCGAAGAAAAACGTCCTGAAAGCCATCGAGCAGGCGGATCTGCTGCAGGAGGTGAGGCGCCTGTGCTTCCTTAAAGCATTTCGGGGACAAAAACACTTTGCTGAGCAAGATAGTTGAAGTTAATTAGTCAGCTAACTTGTTTATATCTAGCTTCTATAGAATAATAACACATCAGGTTTAATGGGTCTCTTGCCCTCTTGAGTACTGAGGTTTATTACCACCACTGCAAAGCAACGGCCATTGGTGTACATCATCGTGTTTTTGGCCTCTCACTTTGAATTGAATAGTAGAAATCCCTCAGGAGCTGCAGGTTCACAATGACTCATTGGTTATCGGCGCACACACACACATGCTGCTCTTGTGTGTGTGTGTGTTACCCAGCCGGCCCGGCGTTTGCAAAACAAAACGTTCCTTTGTTCGTTACAGTGTAGAGGAACTGAGCTTTCAAACACAATCTTTTCATCTTCGTCTTCGTGGAGTTTTACAGACGCGCAGATCTGCAGGGTATCTGTCCTGATGCTGGGATTTCAGACTGAAGCTGAAGTGTGTCTTTTTTTTTAAGGTTACAGTGTTTTCTCGTATTCCATTTGAATGTGCAGAGTTGCTATACGTCTAATCTGAAGTCTAAACGACTGCCTAGTAACACTTTTGCAATCTCCCAGATCCCTAGCAACCGCATAGCAACACCATAGGAACCACTCGGAGCATTCTACCAGTCACCTTAGAACTGCCTAGCAACATCCTGGCAACTGTCCAGAATGCTGTATCAACCGCATAGCAGCACACTAAAAAAAAAAACTCTGAACAACCACATGGCAACAATTTGGCAACTGTCCAGTGCATTATAGCAACCACATACTATGGCAATGCTCTAAAAACCTCTCTGATCTCCTTGGTAACCACATAGCAACGCCACAGTAACCATTAAGAGAACTCTTAAGAATCACCTCAGAACTGCATAGCATCACCCTAGTCTAGCAACCATTCATTATAGCAAAACCATAGTCAAAACACTAAAAAACACCATGGCAGTCACATAGCAACAACCTGGCAACCACTCATAATACTACAGCAACTGCATAGCAACACTATAGGAACCACCCACAACATTCTAACAGTCACCTTAGAACCGCATAACAACACCCTAGTAACCATTCAGAGTATTATAAGCTACTAAATACTGTAGCAAAAAGCGAAAAAACACTCAAAACACTTAAGGCAATCACAGAGCAACACGGTAGTAACCATCCAGAATATTGTAACAAATACATACTGTAGCAACACACACACAACCACTCAGGACACCTTGGTAACCACATAGCAACACCTTGTCAACCATCCAGAACATTATAGCAACCACATACTGTAGCAGCACACTCAAAACCACTCAAGACACCTTGACAACTGCAAAGAAGCACCACCTTTACTGCTCAGAGAATTTCAACAGTCACCTTGGAACTGCATAGCAACACCCTGACAACCATCCAGAACACTATAGCAACCACTTAGTAACACACTAAAAACACTCTAAACACCTTGACAACCACATAGCGTTAACACAGTAACCACTCAGAGAACTATAACAGTCTGCTCACAACTGCGTAGCAACATCCTAACAACCATTTAGAGCATTATAGCAACTAAATACTGTAGCAAAAAGCTAAAACACTCAAAACACCTTGGCAATCACAGAGCAACAACTTAACAGCATACTAAAAATAACAGCATACTAAAAAAAACACACTGAACAACCGCATGGCAACAATTAGGCAACCGTCCAGTGCAAGGAACCACCTTGAACTTTCTAACAGTCACTCAGTCAGAACAGCATAGCAACACCTTAGTAACCTTTCAGAGCATTATAGCAACAACATATTGTAGCAACAAGCTAAAAACACTAAAAAACATCTTGGCAATCACAGAACAACCTGACAACCACATAGCAACACTATAGGAACCACCCAAAACATTCTAACAGCCATCTCAGAAACGCATAGCAACACCGTAGCAACCATTCAGGGCATTATAGCAGCCTCATACTGTAGCAGCATCCTAAAAAATGCTCAAAACACCTTGGCAGCCGCATAGCAACACCTTGGTATCCATCCAGAATATTAGAACAAATACATACTGTAACAACACACTCAAAACCACTCAAAACACTTTAACTGCATAGCAATACCTTGGCAACCTTCCAGAACATTATAACAACATACTGTAGCAGCACACTCAAAACACCTTGACAACTGCACAGAAGCACTGCATTTACCGCTCATAACTCCAACAGTCGCCTTAGAACTGCATAGCAACACCCTTACAACCATTCAGAACACTGTAACAACCACACACTGTAGCAACACACTCAAAACCACTCAAACACCTTGGCATCCACATAGCAACAGCTTGGTCACCATTTGGTATATTATAACAAACAAGTACTGTAGCAACACAGAAAAACACTCAGCACACCTTGGTAGCCACATAGCAATGGCATGACAGCCAGCCAGAACGTTCTAGCAACGCCCTAGCAACTACCCAGAACATCCTGGCAACTGCATAGAACATGATAGCGAGCAGAATGTCCTAGCAACCTCATAATTACAGCCTAGTAACTAGCCAAAATTACAACTAACCAGGCTGCTTTAGTAACTGCATAAAACATGCTAAAAACTACACAAGACCATAGCGATTGCATAGCAACGGCGTGGCAACATAAATTGCGCTTGCAGTTCTGCTTTGTGCCTCTAGAGGAGAAATGGCGCACTTCAGCTTTAATTCAGGTGTGCTCTTGTAGAGACATTTTCACACTGAATTTGAAATGAAATTCTTCTCTCTGTTGCTTTCTGTATCCTTCCTTCCTTTTGTCCAACTGCATTGTTTTGATTTACAGAATCTAGATTTTCAGATTCGTCTGCTTCCAGGTATGATTTATGGATTATTGACCGTAGTCGTCAGTCTCCCTGTAGCTCTAGTCATTAATCTGATCCCAGTGCAACGTGATTTTATTCTACATGTTGTTAGCTTCTGGAATGACGAATCCGTCCACTGGATGCCACAATTAATCTGATCTAAACAGGAAATTGAAGACATGTAGAATTTTTGTTAGTAGTAACTATAGAATAATTGAGTGAATCTCATGAAAACGGGTCACATTTCAACAAAAAACCAAATGAATGAAACAAGAAATAATATTTTACGTAAAGAAAATTGTTTGAGGAAAATAACATCACATTCTAAAATCTTAATGACCCAAAACATAGACTTGATTTTTAGTCAAACAAAATAATTTTTTGTTTCTCTGTAATTTTCCTACAAAATCAAAAGGAAAAAATTAAAGAATGTGTTCTAAAATATATAGTTTATATTTTTTTTGATGAAAACATGATTAATAGTGATTAATGACTTTCTTGTATTTTTTGTTAAATTTTGACCAATACATTTCCACTTAAGCCAGTTTTTTTAAAGTAAAATACAAATATTATGTGTAAATATTAGGGATGCCCCGAAATGAAAATTCTTGGCCGAGACCGAACAAAATGAAACACTGGGCCGAATACCTAACACGGTTTTTCGAGTTTTTTCCCCCATGTATTTTGTCAATTTTTTTTCACCATTGCATAAATTAAATAGCCAAAATGTGCTTTTTACTCTTTTGTCTTGCTTTTCAAAGGAAAAGATCCATTACTAAACAACAATTTAAAAATATTTAACACTGAACATTTTTTAAATTCTAGCAGACATTATACCAACAAAGAACAATGTAACTTAAAATTAATAAGTTAGTAAAATAATATTTTTTGGCCATCAGACCCCCTTCTTGAATCAGGCATGTATTTTTTACTGTACAATTAAGTCATATCATTGTTCGGTACAATTTATTCGGTCTTTTCGTTTATTCGAAAATTAGTTTATTCTATTTTCGGCCGAATAATTTCGGTTGCCGAACATTCGGTGCATCCCTAGTAAATATGTATCTGTTCATTTTTTAAAATACATTTATTTTTCCACATTTCACACCAAAGCCAAAAGGGAAAAAATTTAAAACTCATATTTTGTTTGAGTAAAAAATAAGTATTTATCATTTTTAAATTAATACAATTTTTAATAATTAAGATTTTGTTTTTGCATGACATTCGTTTCCTCATTTTCTTTACATAAAATACGAATTCTTATTTCTAATTTTGATTGAATGTTCTTGACATGTTTTGTGAGATTCACCCGTTTAGTTACTAATGAAGCCAAGCAGTTTAGTTCCTGTATATCATCATAAATTCTCCCAGCATAAGGGTTTTTGGATGAATGAATGATGGGATTGTCTGTTTTTGTAATTCCGGTTGATTTAGGCATTAGTTACAGACTACAGGAAGTAGAAACATTCATTCACCATCGTTAAACCCAAGTTTGTGGAGCTTTGAAAGCAGAACGGAGCTGCGGTTTATCATCTCTGACTGCGATCCTGACAGACTTTTTCCCGAGGGCCAAATTACAGGCAGACAAAGGAGAACGAGAGAACAAAGACGTGCTGTCCACGCTTTAGCAGCAGTTTACCCACAGAGCACTGCAAAATGATTGAACCAGTTATGCATCTTCATACTGTCATCATGGTTCGAGTAACTGCAGGAATTTTTGTACGAGATAAACAAATGTGCATAAATAACATCTAAAACCATTATCAGCTTGAGCCTCAGGGGCTGCCGTAGTCCCGACTGGGCTTTGTCCTTTATCCGCTGATTTGAGGTCAGATTTGTGTTTGATGTTTTAATGAATCTGCGTTGGGTTTTAATGAGCTTCTGCTCCGTTTCAGCGGTTTGTGACTGTATTGTTCATACGTTTAGTAAAAAAATGAAAATCATCAGTGAAACCGATATTTTTGCACATTAAACTAATCAAATCACTTAATTATTGTGATTGAACTACTATTTTTGTGCTCCTTATTATCAGTGTTTAATGTATACAGCCTTTTGACCAATGAATTTACACTCAAGCCAGTTTTTTCCCTCTAAAATGTACAAATGTTATGTGTGAATTTATAAATGAACTGTTGCATCAAAAATATTACCTATCTCCAAAAGGCGCATGATGTGGCACATTTAATTTTGTGCAAAAATGTTCTTAAGTAAAACTAAAACCATTAAAAAAACATTGTTACTTTACATATATTAGTTATTATTAAATACTATTTTAGTTATTTTAGTAGATCAAATTAAATATAGATTTGTTGTCTAATTTGATTTACTACATATATATATATATATATGTATGTATGTATATATATAATGTGTGTGTGTGTGTGTATAATATATATATGTGTGTGTATATACTGTGTGTGTATATACTGTGTGTGTGTGTATATATATATATATATATATATATATATATACTAGGACTGTGCGATTTGGGGGAAAATATCAAATTGCGATTTTTTTGACAGATATTG
>NW_015645670.1:13849-15415 GCF_001515625.1 Sinocyclocheilus rhinocerous | reverse complement strand
ATATATATATATATATATATATATATGAACTATAGAATAATGGTGTGAATGTCATGAAAGTGGGTCACATTTCAACACAAAATTAAAAGATGAACCACAAAATATTTTAAATACTTAATACTAAAACTTTAAACTTAAATTGAAAACTGAAAATATAAAAATAAAAAACAATTTCTAAATATTATTTACAATTTATCAGTAGTGTGTAGGCCCCACATAAACTGACACCGGTTTATCAGAAAAGGGTTAAAGTGCATGAAAATTGTCCTGGAAATCACAATTTTCCATGACCATGGGGCATGCGTGTATAATAAAATTTGTGATATTTTATTTCATCACTCAGTGTTGACATGCTTATTTTCTGCAGCCAGTTGCACAAATGCAGCCATTATGTTTGTCTTAACTAGTCCAACCAACTAGCAGTTGGGATAAAATTGCCTTGTTGTTCTGACCACAAAAAAAATGAGATTGAGTTGTAGTACTTAGTCTAAGCGGTTTATGCATCTGGAGTGTTTTTCTGAAGCACACATTTACCTTCAGTAGTAAAATCAGAGATGTAGTGCGGTTTTTAGACTTTTTTCAGTCACCGTAACCACATTCTCATTCAGTTGATCTTAATCCGATTCCAAGAAATTCTGGCCTCCTGTGAAACAGATTTGGGGTCATTTTGAGGAATCGGGCTGTTTGATTGGCTGGTGTTTCTGTCCGTAGAGCCAGACTGAAGACTGGGGCGGTTTGACCAATGAGGAGATCTTATAAGGGAGCGGAGTCCCGCCCACCCTGTCAGCCGATTGGTAAATGGTGTGATTTTGCTTGAGCTGAATTCTGATTGGGCATGACGAAGCTCTCGCTTGCTCTGATTGGAGGAGACGTGGTGATGTGAGGGGGGAGCTCTTGACCTTTGACCTGGTCACAAGATTTAGGCTGCATCCCAGTTCACAGACTAAAAGTATATGGAAGTATATACTTTTGAGTTTGTATTAAGACAATACGCTGGGATTGGGACCAAGAAATAAAATAATGTCTTAATACACAAAATTGTTTTTCCAAAGCGAGCAACTCGGTGTCTACATGTAAAAAATATTTTTCGAAGTTATAAATAAAACAAATATTATTAGAGTACATTTTGCAAGAAAATAATGTTTTAGACATTCTACATGAATTTTATTTCATTCAATGTGTTTGTTTCTTTGTAATTATTTGCTAAATTTACTAGCGATTTTTGAGTGAAAATAGTTTCTACACCACTTAATTATTTATGAAAAATTATAAAATTATTTATTATTATTTATGAATTAACTAATAATTCAGAGATTGCAATAACTAGTTACTAATTCATTCTGAAGTAATCCATTTAAAAACTGCAGCTTTTGCTTAAAAAATAATAATTGTGAATCATAATTTGGCATATATGATTAATAAATTGGGTTGAAGTTATCGGTTTGCATTTAATTATACATTTTCAGCAAATGACTTAAATATAATTAAATTATTATATAAATAATATCATTATAATATAATTAATATATAATTTAATGTATAATATTAGTTGTCTGTCTGTTTGTT
>NW_015645670.1:12781-13819 GCF_001515625.1 Sinocyclocheilus rhinocerous | reverse complement strand
GTCTGTCTGTTTGTTTGTTTGTTTAAAAAAAGTTTCTTTTGTTCTTTTTGGAATGTTCCAAAATTGCTTTTCCAGGTGGATTGTTGACAAAACACTGCCAAGTAAATAAATACATAAAAATAAAAATCCAGTGTAGAATTAAGAACATTATTGAATTATTATTATAATTATTATTATTAATTAATTACATTATTTAGTTGAAATAATTTAACATAAATGTAATACAATTAATGTATTTAATTTAATACATTAAATAGTGAGCATGCAATGTAATTTGTCACTGCTTATTGTATTATATAAAATAGTATACAGTGTGTACTGCAATGATTAGTACACTAATCCATTCAGTACTAATCCATATATTTAAAACTACATATTTTGCTTCATAATAAAAGATTTGAAAGTGAATCCTAATCTGGCATGCTATGCAAATTGGGTTGCAGCATCAGTCTTAAAGGGCCAGTAATAGTAATGTGTGTCGCGCCTTCAGTTATTGGTTTGCATCACAATGACACATTGAACAAATGACTGAACTCGTTCTGTGAATACATGCATGTAATGCAGATGTGTTGCATTAAAGAAACGCACCCCGTCTCCACAATCAGACGCTCTTGATGTGTGTGTGTCGACCTCTGACATGATGCTTGATGGGAACTAACCGGCACTGGATGACTAGCGATGTTTTAACTGCATTTCATGCCTGCAGTGAGCTGTGTGTTGCTCTGTCAGCGCAGGAGCAGAGATTATTTGTGTGCGTGTGAACTGAGGATGAGACACGACTGCCTTCCTTTTCATTTTGGGGCTTCGGTGCTGCATAAATATCCCACTGCATCAGAATAAATCGCATTATGCGGCGAGGGGTTTGTGTTTTATGATGTGATCTCTCTATCTCGTCTCTATCTCTCTCTCTCTCTTCCTCGCTGTCTGCCTTTTGCTGATGTTCTTGTTTAAATTTTTGTTGAATTTAAACATCATATTCACTTTTTATACAGTTGAGTACATCTTATGTAACCTTTCAACAGCAAATTATATATTATT
>NW_015645670.1:8668-12686 GCF_001515625.1 Sinocyclocheilus rhinocerous | reverse complement strand
TTATATATAGCTATATAAATATATAACACACTCACACACATATAGATATAGAACTAAATAAATTAAAATGTAATACAATTAATAGAAAAAATTAGATATAAGCACAATTATGTAATATAAATTAAAATGAATGTAATTATTATGAAATATTTATATTTATATTTTTTATTATACTAATTATATTTTAAATGTATAGCTAAATATAATAATTTTATAATGATTTAATTATATATATAAACATAGATTTTTACATTGTTTATATTTTATAGTTATTTATATATAAATAGTTTTTAGTTTTTATTTTACTTGTAATACAGCATTTCTTTTGTTCTTTCAGAAATGTTCTGGAATTACTTTCCCAGGTGTATCGCTCTCATTAGTTAATAAAAAAATCTTTCCCAGGTGGATCGCTCTCATTAGTTAATAAAAAAATATGAATAGTCCTAAAAATAAAGGAATCTTTTTTGTGTGTGTCATATTTTCAAATATTTTTCTCTTTGGTATGCATGTAATATGTGACCTCAACACGTTTTTGTGGTTTTCACCCAGACTGGTTTCATATGATTTAGTTTTAATAATCTAATTACCATTCTTTACTTTCTCTGTGTAGTTTAATTTTGAGAGGGGGAAAAAATAAATAATAAACCGATTTCAAGCTTAGGTCTTAAACCTCAAACAGATGCCCTGCTTGCTGAGAGGGTTTTAATTGAAAGCACACAATCCCTCGTTCAATCTAATGAGAGCTCGACCCAGGAAAGTCACTCCGGAACATTCCTGAAAGAGCAGAAGAAATTCCACACGGACTCTGAGCTCAAAGCTTAATTCCAGAGGACAGACGAGGCACTGGAGTTCATCTGAATCAGTCTTTGATGAGAAACCCGCTGTAGATGCAGCTGTGAGACAGCTCTGGAGATGGATCCAGACACCGTTAGCTGCTGGAAAGTGAACTCTAGTGTCATGACGCTGCCGTTCTGTGTGTTTGTGAATGTCCTGCAGGTGTTTTGAGTCCGAACATGTCGGCCGAGTCCTCGGGACTCTTCCAGAGTTAAAGCGGTTCAGATCGACGTGCTTCAGGTCTGGGTTTCCTTCCATCTGTAGAATGGTTTCACTGTTGTTAGTGCAGAAACACCACTAGATGGTGCGTTTAATGTAGCTGTAATGAGTGTTTGTGTGACGGGTTTGTAATTCTGCCCCGTCTCGTGTTTTGTGTGTCTTTGTGGTCCTCCTGCTCTGAGTTTATGGTTTATATTGGTGTTCCCCATCCTGTGTGTTAATGTCGAGAGATATGGTTTACAACTGGTTTTGCTTCAGGACCGACACCGTACTAAAATCACCATAAAAGTCACTTATAAACGTCTGAACTTCATTTATTTGGTCAGAAATATAGAAAAAAATTGTGAAATATTTTTATGGTTTAAAATAGCTATTTTCTCTTGTAATATATTGTAAAATGTAATTTATTCCTGTGATCAAAGCTGAATTTTCAGCATCATTACTCCTATGTGAATATCTGTTAAACTGTAATGTATTTCTGTGATGCGCAGCTGTATTTTCAGCATCATTACTCCAGTCTTCAGTGTCACATGATCTTCAGAAATCATAATAATATGCTGATTTGCTGCTCAAGAAACACTTCTGATTATTATCAATGTTGAAAACAGTTGTGCTGCCCAATATTTTTGTGGAAACTGTGATGCATTTGATTTTCCAGGATTCTTTGCTGAATATTGAGCTGCATTTATTTGAAATAGAAATCTTTTGTAATATTATAAATGTCGTTACTGTCACTTTTGATCAATTTAATGCATAATGCATTCATTTCTTAAAATAAAAATAAAATCATACTGACCCCAAACATTTGAATGTTAGTGTAGTTAGTCATCATATTTAGTAAAAATATTTATATATTTGTCATAAATATTAATTGTATAATTTTTAATATGAAATACTTTTCTCTCTATATGTAGTTGTGCTCATTAATATTTTAGGTATTGCATTGAAAATCATTTTAATGCATATTTGATGCATACAATTATTTTCTTTCAAATTAAAGTTTTGAATGGTAGTTTTTATTGCATAGTTTTTAATCATAGAATCAGGAAGTCAACCAGACCGCGGCGTAGAATAAAGGTAAAATATATGAAAAATATGCCTTTTTTTTTTAAACGAAGCATGAAGGCCTGTTAGACTGCACCCCATAGACACAATCAAGCCTAGAAAAAAAGCAGCCAACCACCCCTTTAAAATATAACAATCCCATTGTAGAAAGTCTGACCAAAATGTGTATTAAGTGCATTTAATTTAAAACCTAAGTGTGTCAGTTTGTCTTAACCGGTTTTTACCAGTAATCGCTGTGAGATCGTGCATGTAAACGTACTCAGAACGAGTTTGTGGCCTGTTGATGGTTTGTTGAAGCACCTGTGTTGTTTTGCACGTCGTCTGTTGTCCTGCACGCGTCTGTCCGTCTGCATCTTGCAGTTGTGTGTCTGTGTTTGCCTGCACCATCATCAGTGTGTGTTTGTGTGTTTCTCCTTCAGCCCCGACATGAGTACTTTAACGTGCCCGTGTACTGATTGGCTGCATGCTGAGCCCCTCCCCCTGCACGCCTGCTGGCTCCGCCTCTGCCTCCAGCACCGTCCAATCAGAGAGCTGCATCTTGGATCCTGTTTCACCTGCACACTGTCCAACTGAAATAGTGTGTCATTCGTGTTTGACTGTGTGTGTGTGTGTGTGTAACTGTGCTGTGCTAAATCAATGTTGTAAATCAATATCTTGTTCAGGCGACTCTCAATCATGTAGCTTCAGGAAATCAAACCTTATTGGTGGACGGATCTGTTCTTCACTTTGAAGACACTTTTACCAGATATTTCAAATTCACTGAATAATTCATTCAAGCTCTAAAGATCCAGGTTATAAAGATAAAAGTAGACTTTCAGCCTTTGTTTCAGAGCAAAACTCATATCTTCCTTAGGTTTTCCAATTAAAAACTTATTTTACAACAAAATCAGTTGAAAAACACTTGTGATTGAGTGCCTGAAAGCAGGTCATTTTATGTAGCTTAATCTTGTTTTAAGTGTATTTTAAGATGTTTTAAGAAAATAATTTTGATTGCTGAAGTGTGTTCAGTATGTTATGAATAGCTGCTGTGGTTCAGTTGTTGATGTAGTCATTTTATAAATGATGAGTTTGTTTGTGCACATCATTGCAACTTTAGTTTTAGTTTCTTTCTTGATTTTAGTAGAAAGTTATAGCAAATTAGCAGTTTTCAATTTGTACACACACACACACACTCACTCACTCTCACACACACATACACACTCATACACACACACACTCACTCACTCTCACACACTCATACACACTCATACACACACACACACACTCACTCTCACACACTCATACACACTCATACACACTCACACACTCATACACACACACTCACACTCATACACACACTCATACACACACACACACACACACAGATCTACAGCGGCCTCAAAGTATTTACACACTTAAATCACATGTGAAATGTATGAATGTTATTGTATTAGATAAAATATTAAAACATGTCAATTTATTAACCCTGTAGTGCTTGACGTGAAATAAGTAATTTAATAGTCATATATATAATAATAGTAATATTTGTCATACATTTGTCATACATTTCTAATATTTAGAAACAGGAGAGTTTATTGAAACTGCAGACAAAAAATTTAATCTAAAAAAGTAAAGTTTACATAAGTGTTTTTTGTTGAGATCCATCTAGGCCTGGGTGATAAAACGGTATCGATATTTATCGACGGTACATCTTCATCGATAACGATATTAAAAATGTTCGATTGAGTGACGCAGACAGCACACACAAACACGAACACATGCTGAAATGAGTGCTGTGCCTGTGATGAGGAGATTGTGAATAATAAATGAATATTAGTCGAATTTAAAATAAACATTTGCATTTGAATGCAAAAATAGTACAATCGAATGTTAGATGTGCGTCAGGGAGCGTCATCAGTGG
>NW_015645670.1:7434-8452 GCF_001515625.1 Sinocyclocheilus rhinocerous | reverse complement strand
GCAATGCATAAACACATGATGCTGTTTTGTTCATAATTGTTTATGCAGTTTACAAAATTATATTTGATTTATATATGTTAATTTAGACGTTATGCACGTTTTTATAGACCGTTATTTGAATTGACAATTAATGCGCTGCATTATTTTGCTCATTACACCCTCCTTTGGCCTCGGGAAACAAGTCAAAAGTTTCCTTAAGACTTATTTAATCTGCATATAAAACATAAGAAAGGAGATATTTGTTTAAATTTTATTTTGTGTTTGACTGTAAAAAAAAAAATATATATATATATTTGTTGTTTGTCTTAATAAAGTGGGCAAATTAAAAATACAGTGGTTAAATTTAAACTTTTTTTTCTATTGCTCTGTTTTAAAAAAGGTTACATATATCGTTGATATATTTTTTTGCTATATCGCCCAGCCCTAGATCTATCAGGCTTTTATGGCTCATACAGTCTGATATAGTGAGAATATGAAGGAAACACAGCTCAGTTTTATTCTAAGGCCCAAACTGAGCAGAAATACGCAATTTGGTGCAGATGCTAATATTTGTATGATGAAATTCTGATGCTTGTGATATAAATCAATGAGATCTTTATAACCGTACAGCAGATACTGACATAAAATGATCTAAATATCAGTGGTCGCTCTATATCTGCAATAATATGTCTTGATAAGATTAGATTGAAACGATCCAAACATATAATGCAATGCAGTGCTGATTGAGAGCTGAAGAAATAAAGGCTCCTCAGAAGATGTGAGATGTTCTGGAGGCTTGTGAAGATCATTCCTCCGCTGAGGAACAGTGAAAGTAAAGCTTCTGGAAACAAACGCTCCTCAAAAGATCCTGAGGATCAGATTCGAGACTCTAAAACATGATTGATGGAGAATCAAGTAAAGCTGAGCTGCTTCAGTCCAGTAAGTGTTCATCTGGAGATATTACTGCAGTTATTCTGACCTTTACTTGATAAAAAATCAGTCAAGATCTGACACGAGAAGCTCCAGCTACAGTTACACT
>NW_015645670.1:2918-6338 GCF_001515625.1 Sinocyclocheilus rhinocerous | reverse complement strand
AATGCAATGCTGATTGAGAGCTGAAGAAATAAAGGCTCCTCAGAAGATGTGAGATGTTCTGGAGGCTTGTGAAGATCATTCCTCCGCTGAGGAACAGTGAAAGTAAAGCTTCTGGAAACAAACGCTCCTCAAAAGATCCTGAGGATCAGATTTGAGACTCTAAAACATGATTGATGGAGAATCAAGTAAAGCTGAGCTGCTTCAGTGCAGTAAGTGTTCATCTGGAGATATTACTGCAGTTATTCCCACCTTTACTTGATCAAAATCAGTCAAGATTTGACACGAGAAGCTCGAGCTGAAGCTGGACGTTTCTACAATTACACTAAAAGAGCTTTTACTGGATAAAACACTCTAAACTATCAATCAGACGACAGAAGAACTGACTTCATCCACTAAAAATCATCAAAACAGCAGCTGAAAACACACTGAGGCTTCAAATGAAGAAAAGTGAGGTTTCTGTAATGTTCACACAGTTATAAGTGTGAGTGAAGTGAACTGTATTTTGGGCCGCTGTATTTCTGCCATCACTGTATGTTTTACACTAGAAACACTTTTGCACTTCAGTGTTCGAAATACAATCTATTAGTGTATTTTGTTCAATATTTATAGAGATTGATTTGAAAACGTATTCCTGTTTAGTGATATAAAATGAATGTTTTGAATCTCTTTCATCACACTGAGAATATGAGTCGTGATTTAGTTGATTTGTACCCTGAATGAATGTAGAATCATGTGAGTTTTGTAACACTGTAGAAATAAACAAATGAAATGTGTGAAATTTAGAGAAGTGTGTGCTTGTGTTTATTGCTTTAGTCATGATTGTAGAGCTCATGAAACCTGTCCGGGTGATATTTTACATGAAAATCAAAGAGAAAGAAAAAAGAAATTTATATTTTGCATAAAAACTTTTACAGCTATTGTTTTGTTTTTTTTTGCATAATGCAATGATTTTCATATTTATTTTCATATTACCACAAAATATATATATATATACTGGTATAAAATATGATCTGGCCATGGTTTTTGTGAGATTCATCTATTTGCAATTCATTTTACATCCACAATATGGCGAATTTCCAAGTGAAGCAGGATAATATGTTTGGTGAAATTTAGCACATACAGTGCAAATGTAAGTTTGCTAAAATGTATAAATATGTGTTTTTGTTTGTTAACGTGATTCGATGTCAGAGCGATGTCGATGTCAGACTCAAAGTCGTTTCAAAAGTGGATCATGTTATTATTGATGAACGATGAAAGATGAATTACCAAAGTAAATAGTTTTGATGTTGATTTTGAGGAAAGGCGGTGAAATGAAGAGAGATTGTGTGTCACTTCCTCTGGTCTGGTCTGTTTGATCTGATATATATACAGTATATCAGGTTGATTTCTGTTCTTGCTGACTGTCAGCAGTCGAAGCCTCCTCCTGGACCTTCACCGCAGGGCCGAACGCTAATTGGGTTTTAATTCAGAATCTTTGCAGATCAGCAATCATAAATGATTCAGACTCTTTGAGGAAAGCGAACGCTAAAGATTCATCTGCGCAGTGCTGGGATGCTTGTCTTTACCCGGCGTTTAAGAGCAGAGTACTGAGCCAAACTCATGTTTAATCAATTAGTTCAAAAAAAATCAGCTCACCTGGCCTAGAACCAAAGTGCTTTCTGCAAACTATGCACTTTTTTTTTTTTTGTCAAGAGTTTTAGGTTTAATGTGTTGAATCGACACTGGGAAAGTAGTAACCTGCGATTGTTACCTTAAAGACCCCTTACTAACTGATTTAACCCCAAAAAATGTGTTTTGCTGGTCTCAAGTTGATTCATTGATGTTAAATGATATTTTTGCTTTAAATAAAACCAGTTCAAGATGTCACCATTTTCTGCTGTGTAGTTCAATCATGTGCACTTTTAAAATCAACACTATCTGTAATAATTTATTGAATTGCACATTGGTAAACATTAGTTTTTATAACAAAGCTATGATTGAATTATTTAGTGTTTGTTTGGTATATATTCAGTTTTTATAACAAAAACAAAGTAATATTTGGAATATTTAGTGTTTGTTTGGTAAATATTCAGTTTTTACAACAAAAACAAAGCTAACATTTGAATTATTTATTGTTTTTTGGTAATATTTAGTTTTATATCAAAAACAAAGCTAACATTTGAATTATTTATTGTTTTTTGGTAATATTTAGTTTTATATCAAAAACAAAGCTAACATTTGAATTATTTATTGTTTTTTGGTAATATTTAGTTTTATTTCAAAAACAAAGCTAACATTTGAATTATTTATTGTTTTTTGGTAATAATTTAGTTTTATATCAAAAACAAAGCTTACATTTGAATTTAGTATTTTATGACAAATATTTAGTTTTTTTAATATTAAAAACAAAGCCCATATTTAAATATTGTGTGTTTTTAAGTAAATATTTAGTTTTAATAACAAAAACAAAGCCCATATTTAAATATTGTGTGTTTTTTAAGTAAATATTTAGTTTTTATAACAAAAACAAAGCCCATATTTAAATTATTTTATGGTTTTTGGTAAATATGTAGTTTTTATAACAAAATCAAAGCCAACATTTAAATCATTTAGTATTTTATGATAAATATTTACTTTTTTATATCAAAAACAAAAGCCCATATTTAAATTACTTAGTGTTTTTTGGTAAATATTTAGTTTTTATAACAAAAACAAAGCCTATATTTAAATTGTTTAATGTCTTTTGGTAGATATTTAGATTTATAACAAAACAAAGCCCGCATTTACAGTATTTGGTGTTTGCTGGTAAATATTGATTTCTTCGTGATCTTTCATCAAATTGCTCCACATCTGAAGCGTCTTTGTGTCGTAACCAGTCATTGTATTAGTCTAATCTTTGATGTTTTAACAGTTCCTTCTGGTACTAAAAATGTTTTGCTGTGGCTAAAAACTGTTAAAACCCTTTTGGAAATTTAAGAATGCAAATAACAGACTGAACTCATTTATGCAATGTTTATCTCTTTTCCCCCATTTTTTGGCCCGATGATGTTCAGGATGCCAAAGTAAGTTCAGCTTGTTCTCTGCTTCGGTTCTGTGTGTTGTAAATGTATTCGTGTCATCAGTGAGTCATTCATGGCAGCCCACATGCTGATTATTTTCAGATCTCGCAGGATAATTTTAGCTCGGCTCGTCTCCATGTGCTTCATACACATCAAATAAACCTGCTGAGCTCAGAGGGGTGGCACCGAACGACACGCCAGCAGATAATCTATAAAATAATTGCAAATGTATATTTAGCACACTGTTTTAATTTGATAAGCATATTTGATAGAAGACATTTAAATCAAAAGTTGTCACCTCTTGGCCAGCGTACACGATAGGGGTGCTCCGATCACAGAAAGCAGTATCTGCCGATACCGATCTTTTTAAAGCCTTCTTTTT
>NW_015645670.1:399-1066 GCF_001515625.1 Sinocyclocheilus rhinocerous | reverse complement strand
TGCTTTCTGTGATCGGTGATCGGCCTCAAAAATCCTGATCGGAGCACCATATGTGTTGACTGTGAAACACAGTAGACTTTAATAATATGCATTTATGGTGTAATTATTTTCGTGTCAATCCATGTTCATATTTACTGCAAACAATGCGCTGTTACTTTAATTCAGCGCTTGCAGAGGAAACTATCTCTGCTCTGCTGCAGACCGCAGACAGCTCCTGAATGCACTGCCGGACCGCAACCGTGTGCAGTGAACGCTTTATTAATCTGTTAACATGAGCACGGAAAAAATACGCACCTGCAGTGAACGCTTTAATCCGTTAACATGAGCGCGGAAAAAATACGCACCACGTATGCACTGCAAACGGAGTAATGTGAACCTGGCATTATGTGTGTGCGCTGCGAGTGTGCATGAGTGCACGGTCTTCAGGAGAGCACGCGAGCGCTGAATGGTTAAACACTGGCAAGAATGAAAAAGTAATGCAATTTATAAACCTTAGTGACGATGTGACACTGCCTCGATTGTGCAAGTGACAATTCCTGTGTCAACTGTGCAGCGTGCAGCTCGCTTATAGACAGACGATGTGTGGTGATTTGAAGCCAGTTGCGTATTTTGAGAAAGAAAGAGGGGTGATTCACTCGCGCTGTTTGTGAAATTACGTTGGTCTCAC
>NW_015645670.1:0-350 GCF_001515625.1 Sinocyclocheilus rhinocerous | reverse complement strand
TACTTTATAAGTTATTTAATGAAGAAATAAAATATTATAATTATTTCACCCGCGCCGGACAAGAACTGAGACGGTGCCGCTGCATGTCGTGACAAACCTCTCACAGCAGCGTCATCAGCTTGAGATCGTTTTTTTGAGATCGGCCTTTTTAGAGACCGCCGATCAATCATCCCAACGTGATTATCGGCCGATAGTGATCGGTAGCCGACCAATCGGAGCACCCCTAGCACACGATTGGAAATTCATTCTCCACCTTGTCTTTTGACTTTTTGTGTTTGTGATGTCCGTGTTACACTATATCTTCCAAAAGGTGCTTTGCCTTTCAAAAAGGTTTTGTTAAATATGCTGTG
>NW_015645669.1:0-443 GCF_001515625.1 Sinocyclocheilus rhinocerous | reverse complement strand
TGTGAAAGAATGTGAGCATGTGTATGAATGACAGAGTGTAAACTCTTACAAATTATACACACAGTTTGTTTAATAGTCCATGAATACAGAACAGGCATCGCTGCCAATGTTCATGATCTCTTTAGGATTAACTGATGTAGTCATGAAGAAGCCCCATACAGCATCCATCTTTTACATTATCCAGGGCAGCCTCCTCCTTTAAAACCACTGTTGCATCAGTTTGGGGGAAAGGACATACTCCTCTTTGACCAGCATTCATCCCAGTCACCGCCTTTTCTTCATCAGTGGCCTAAAAAGAGAAAAACATTTGAAAAAAGAAAACATTTAATTAAAATCTATCCATTTTCAGATAGAGGTGCATCCACATCAGTAAGGATATGTAACTATTCTGTTTTATAATTTCAACCACTTTGTGAGGTTGTTTAATGTCTCTGTAATGGCAG
>NW_015645668.1:0-606 GCF_001515625.1 Sinocyclocheilus rhinocerous | reverse complement strand
ATAAAATAACTGGTTTATAGTTGTAAAAATGCAAATGTTCAAAAAAAAATTTATAATTATTGACCTAGAGAGTCTAGAAAATAGTACTGCACTGATTTTATTGATTTTGAGTTTAAAATCTATGACTAGTTCACGAAAGTAGGTGTTTTAAATAATCTTACATATTTAATTAACAGTTTTATTGACAACATTGGCAACATCTTGGAAGACGCAGCCAACAAATGCACTGAGCAGCGCTGGCATCGGAATTCACCCTTAACAGTTGAAAGGATACTACGACAAAGATATCGCTTTCCTCAGTGGACATTAGGGATGTCAACGATTAATCGACGATCGATTAATTGTCGTAAAGAGATGCAATCGATTAAAGCTATCATGGTCGATTAAGTCGTTTAATTTTGGGCTGCGTGCGGCTCATGCGCAAAACACGTGCGAGCGGCTGTGAATGACGGTGACGGTATATAAATGCATCATCATTCACTCATAATTACAAATTAAGCTTTTAATGTGATTTAAACTTTAAAAGTACATTAAAATAGAAGTTCTTCAACATGGAATGCTATAGAAATGTAGTAACAGTCATTTCCCCAGATAATTGTTTCATAT
>NW_015645667.1:0-1926 GCF_001515625.1 Sinocyclocheilus rhinocerous | reverse complement strand
TGGCAGCCCACACTTCTACACTGAGATTGATGGAGGAAGAGCGAGAGCACGGAGAGAAAGAGCAAGGGCGTGAAACGGCACAGAGATGAGGAGAAATGAAAGACGGAGGTGAGCGACAGAGTCCTAGAGAGACACCCCCTCCCCGCCATAGCTGTGGGCGACCCTGCTCCTGTGGGGTGAATAAAAGCTAATAAACGCTAGCGGGCGACCCTGCTCCTGTGGGGTGAATAAAAGCTAATAGGCTAACGCTAGCGGCCCTGACTGCTGATGCTGATGGATGTGGCGTGTCAGCCGCGTGCGAGCGATGGCTCTTTGATAAGACTTATCATCCACCTCACTCCATAAATATTTTATCAAGCGTAATGGAAATTGTCAAATCAATCTAATTGTGTAATACATTACTGGGACATCAAAATTAAACAAAGCACATATGCTATCATTTGGTTTTATGATCGGACAGCCGGGTAGACGCCCCGCAGGGGCCCCTTGAGGCCCCGGGGCTGGCAGCACGGACGCTGGAAATACGTCTCCCTGGCGATGGCCGTCGCCCTCACGAAGCGCACTCCATCACAGGATCAATTTCTCAAATGTGGACAACTGTGCCGTGTAATCAGGATATGGCTGGATGGCGTCGGGCCACCGTGTGTGTGTGTGTGTGTCTGTCCTACCTGCCCATGCTTTTCTCAACTTAGCAAAATGATTACAGAATAACTAGAGGGATTTTGTCTTTGTCACATCATGACAGTGCTTAATGGTTTGTGTATGTGTGTGTGTGTGTCTAAGACTGTATCGCTGTGATTCATCAAAGCCGAGGCTGGCTGAAAAGACACACAGGTGAGACAGGAGCCGTGAGGTGGGACAGGAGACGTGCCTATAAGACCCAACTGAAAACAGATCAAATGGTAACCGTGTGTGGCAGCTGACAGATAAGTGTGAGATACATACAACTGAAATGCTTAAGCTGTGTGACAGTAGGCGCGTTTCCATTACCCTTCAAATTGCACAAATTGTAATTGCGAATTGAAAATACGCCTAATGGAAACGCGTCAATTTCGCAAAAACGCCCATATATCGCAAAAAAGTTTTTACGCTTGCATGAGGTGGTTTTTCAGGCAATGCGAAAAAGGAATAATTCGCAAAACTGCAATGGAAACGGCTTTTTTGCATTTACAGGTCACATGGCGTATGTAAAAAGTCATATGATCATTCTTCAATGTACTATAACCTCCAAGAAGTTTGGCCAGAAAAAAAATCTATTTTATCTTCGGTTATGATTGCTATTCTATTTTTTGCACAACATCTCTGGAATGCTTGATTCTGATTGGTCAGACGTGGAAATCTATGGTACTTGCACTATGTAATTAACCACTGTCCTCTGCAACCAATTTCTTAGAAACAGTATTTAATGTCCATTATAATAGTTCATGCCACATGATTGATTTAAATGTTTTAACTGTTCTTATCATTGTAAGCATTTAGTTTTAAACTTTTGTGTCCCTGTGTTTGTGTGTTTCTGCGGGTTATTAGTCTGAATAGTTCTGAATAAGCAGTCGACTGGGATTGTGACTCATTAAATCAAATGAAACAGTCCAGTCCTCATAAAAACTCATCTGGCAGAGAGAAAGAGAGAGAGAGAGCATATGTTGGCTGTCTGTGGTTTGGGACTCTTAATGATATAAAGTGCTCTAGTTGATATGCGTGCAGTCGTGCTGCTCCGTCAATGATATTGATTGTGGTTTAAGATACTGCCACATTAACCCACTCCTAAAAACATTTTTAATCAGTAGTTTTGTCTTATTTCGCAGTAAAAATAAAAATAAATCCTTAATGATTTTTTAAAATATAAATTTACTTTTCTTTTCTTTTATTTATTTATTTAAATTTTTTTGTATTTTGATTCTTCAGAGAATTAAGTTGCTCATTTTC
>NW_015645666.1:824-921 GCF_001515625.1 Sinocyclocheilus rhinocerous | reverse complement strand
ATCCATCCTCATTGGACGTGGCTTTAGAGAGAAATGCATCTTTACTGATTACATAATGAAAGAGTTTTTGTTTTCGATTTGAATTATTTTGTTTTAA
>NW_015645666.1:0-376 GCF_001515625.1 Sinocyclocheilus rhinocerous | reverse complement strand
GCCTAACAGCGCTCATTTATCTAGGTTAAATGTTTAAATTAATACTGTGAAATGCATGAAGTGTTTTATGTCTGTTTATTTTAGGCAAGTCGTGTTGGTTTGAGAAGGCTAAATTGATCAAACATAATGCTCAACTCACTGTCTGCCGCTTGGTCGTTCCTTTAAAAAACAAAAACTTGAATTTAACAAACATAAAAGGTTCCAAACATATTTCTAAATTAACTTAATAAAGAAACAAAAATAAATATGTCCACTTTGCTATTAAAAACCAAAACTGAACTATTTTAATAGCTGTGTAATGGGGGAGAGAGAGAGAGAGAGAAAAGACACAGGATCCAGTCGGACTCGGGCCGAGAATTCTCATAAAGCTGTTGGA
>NW_015645665.1:322-533 GCF_001515625.1 Sinocyclocheilus rhinocerous | reverse complement strand
TGATGCATTAGGACTTGCGTTTACTGACCTAATAAACTCTTTTGCCTCTGCAAGCTGTGCAGCATTTTCCCCCGAACATCACAAGCCCCTGTGGCCTACAGCTACAGCATCTGAAACAAGCGCAAAGCTGCTTTTGCTTGCAACACATGCCCTCACTTCTCAGTCTTTCCTCCTGTTACTTCTAATCCTTTTCCTTTTCAGTGGCCTCCAG
>NW_015645665.1:0-227 GCF_001515625.1 Sinocyclocheilus rhinocerous | reverse complement strand
CAGCATTTTCCCCCGAAATCTACAAGCCCCGTGGCCTACAGCTACAGCAGCTGAAACAAGCACAAAGCTGCTTACGCTTGCAACATATGCCCTCACATCTCAGTCTTTCCTCCTGTTACTTGTAATCCTTTTTCCTTTTCAGTGGCCTTCAGCTCCTATAGCTCACACTAGCGTGAGGCTGTCTCTGCTAGTGGTGCAGGCTGTACAGGCTCTACAGGATGTCACAA
>NW_015645664.1:0-948 GCF_001515625.1 Sinocyclocheilus rhinocerous | reverse complement strand
GTGCAGTTTTTAAATAAAAAAACGAATGAATGCAACATACACGGAGCGTATAAGAATTGCTCAATAAAACTTAATGGAGTTTTACTATACAATTGAGGTCTCAAAACAGGATTACATTTTTTTGAGTGTATATTGTTAAATATTGCCCATAGTTTTTAGTCATTTCACGATCACATTGCAACACAAGCAGGTTTATAATATACATGTTTCACATGTGATCTCATGGGTTTCACATGAAAATGTTCCAAAAGCACACATTTCCCATGTGCCAAGCGCACGTTTCACATGTGATTTTCACGTTTTCACACATGAAATTTCACATGTGCAGCATCTCATGTATATGTGACCACATGTGTTTTTGCACATGCGAAATTCATGTGGTTTTTCTGTAAGGGGAAGCAGCACTTGATATTGGTTTGCATTCATTCGCTCCATCAACATCACTCTAAATATATATATATATATATATATATATTATACAAAAGCACAAATAAATCGCTCGGGTCTTAACATGTTTTCCTAACATGCTTGTTATCTGTTGTACTCAGTGTTTATTCAAGCCAGCAAACACACAAATAGCGCGGAAACCGATAAAAACACTGCAGAAACAACATTGTATATTGTTGCGTAAAAACTGTATTTTACAATTGTGTAAATATTCGCGAAATGCCGTGAACAGCTCAACTCACCTCAGAAGACTGAACGCTTTGGCAGCTCTTGATGCAAGCAATGACTTTAAAGACAGGGTTTGTGCACGAAGATTTCGGACAGACTTCGGTGTAGAAACTCTTCTCTCGCGCTCACAAAAAAAATCTCTCGAGTCAAGAAGTTCCTAAAAAATCAGACTTTATTTGTGGAGCGCGAGAGTGCCGCGAAGTCAAATAATTTCGGCTGCAGTTCCGTTCATAAACCCCGCCCTCTGCATGCAAACCAATGAAGCGAGAGGCA
>NW_015645663.1:0-457 GCF_001515625.1 Sinocyclocheilus rhinocerous | reverse complement strand
CAAATTTTCAAGAGTTTTTGAATATGTTAAGGCCCCCAAAAAGCCACGGAAGGTTGAAAAAAAAAAAAAAAAAATAATAATAATAGAGGGTCCTCACACCATCGGTGCTCGGGCCCTAATAATCCTTAGGGGATCAATAGGGCCCTGCGCCTTTCTGGCTTGGGCCCTAATAAATATAGCTGCAAGCAGCGATGGCGGGTCCAAGCCGTCAGTGCAAACGCCATCCCGGAGGCATCAGGAGAACGGTGCACAGCGGGCACATGCATTTACACTAACCGTCTGGCAGTCTGGTTTTAAGGGATACGGCAATTAAAGGGTTAATCCTAACCATTAAGACTGTGAAACACACATACACAGAACAATATATAAAACTTCAGTAACACTTTACAATACGGTTTCAGTTATTAACATAATCTATATTAATTAACATGAACAATAATTATATAGCATGTATTAA
>NW_015645662.1:0-479 GCF_001515625.1 Sinocyclocheilus rhinocerous | reverse complement strand
TGGACGCAGCTGCCATCAGACCCAACAGTCTTTGAAACTGTCTGAACGTCAGTGACTGGCCTTCTCTCACTCCTCTCACGGCTGTGAGAATCGCTTCGATACGAGCAGGCGGAAACACGGCCAACATCTCCAGGCAGTTGATGTGCCACATGAGATGATGGCCTTCCCACCGACCTTCCACATGTCTAAGGCATGTAAGCATCGCCGCGTGACCTTGATTGTGCGTTCTTGGCGTTCAGCCGTAACCCCAGTTCTCTCATATGTGCAAGGACGACATCTCGATGCCGAGCCGCCATCTGCTCTGACTGAGCTAAAATCAACCAATCGTCGATGTAATTCAGTATGCGGATGCCCTGGAGTCGCAGCGGCGCCAGCGCCGCATCCACACACTTCGTGAAAGTGCGGGGTGAGAGTAATAGACCGAACGGAAGAATTCGATATTGGTATGCCTCGCCCCCGAAAGCAAACCTCAGGAACTT
>NW_015645661.1:0-329 GCF_001515625.1 Sinocyclocheilus rhinocerous | reverse complement strand
TCTCCACTTCATTGGCCGCACCCAAGAAAATTCCACAACAATAGCCAAAAATGTAAATACACAAAAGTAAAAAGAAAGCAAACAAAGCAATATAAGACTGTAGGATTTCGTCATGTGAAAGTTGATGTGAGCGCATGATGTGGTAACCTCACCAATAAAGAGTCCTTCTAAAATGCATACAAATACATAAATCTTGAGGTCTTAAACTCTTAGCATCAATCCAAACATAGGCCATACATACATGTAACATCTCTGCAAAAAACAAAAGCAATGTACACCTTAAGAAAAAAAAAACTCCTTACTTTAGACTGGGCTTGAAATGACACATT
>NW_015645660.1:1114-1373 GCF_001515625.1 Sinocyclocheilus rhinocerous | reverse complement strand
ATAGTCCTCAGCCCAGAAATGCCGACCGTTCATGTGGCAAGCCCGCCAAGCGTTATTGTGGCAAGTCCGCCGGCCGCTATTGTGGCAAGCCCGCCGGCCATTCCTGTGGCAAGCCCGATGGCGGTTCCTCAAACCTGCCTGCCAGCACCTCATAAGCGCTTCCCAGATCCCCAGTTAAGCCCAGGGAGGGCTCCTGATTTCTCGTTTAGCCCAGGAAGGGCTCCTGATCCCCAGTTAAGCCCAGGGAGGGCTCCTGATT
>NW_015645660.1:0-228 GCF_001515625.1 Sinocyclocheilus rhinocerous | reverse complement strand
GGCGCTAATGATGTTCGACTTCGCCAGTCGGAGATCACTAAAATTAACATTAAAGAGGTGTGTGAACTTGCAAGTATGATGTCAGCCACTGTGATATGCTCTGGTCCCCTCCCTGCTTACCGTGGTGATGAGATACATAGCAGACTGTCGTCACTCAATGGCTTGATGTCTAAGTGGTGCCCTCAGAATAACATAGGTTTCATAGACAATTGGACGAGTTTTTGGGGC
>NW_015645659.1:810-969 GCF_001515625.1 Sinocyclocheilus rhinocerous | reverse complement strand
GTCCATGAGTTTAGAAGCTAGCTTGATGGGGACTATAGTATTGAACGCTGAGCTATAGTCGATGAATTGCAGCCTTACATAGTTCCCATTGCTGCTGTCAATGTGCATGAGGGAAGAGTGCAGGACGTGAGAGATGGCATCTTCAGTAGATCTGTTGGG
>NW_015645659.1:0-298 GCF_001515625.1 Sinocyclocheilus rhinocerous | reverse complement strand
TGATTCAGTAAATTAGCTCAGGTCAGGATAATCATATTTTCTGTCTACACCTGTTAATGTTAGCCTACGTTGACTGAGCTAACGTTAACATACACTGTTGCTTAACTTCAGACTGTTGTTAGCTAAATATTTAATGTAGAACAGTGGTTCCCAAACTTGGGTACATGAGGCGACAGAAGGGGTACGCGAACAAAATGCTGAGTTTTGCGGTGTTTCGTGAACGAATCGTTCGTAAAAGTCATTGATTCAATGGTTCATTTATAAATACAGCCACTTGCTTAGTTACTGAATGAACAAA
>NW_015645658.1:443-577 GCF_001515625.1 Sinocyclocheilus rhinocerous | reverse complement strand
TACTTTCCGTACCCACTGTATATGTATATATATTAGGGCTGTCAAAAAATATTTGAATTTCGAATATTCGTATAATAATAAAAAAAAATCCACATTCGAATGCAAAAACGTTGCATTCGAATTTAAGGTCTGCG
>NW_015645658.1:0-202 GCF_001515625.1 Sinocyclocheilus rhinocerous | reverse complement strand
CACAGAACACATATTTATCATGTTTTCTAGAGGGACATCTATCAGCGTTGCACTCGCGTCTCGCAGAGAGCGGCATTTTTAGAAAGCCATGTAAAATTAATGCAAGTTCAACTTTTAAAAAACATGTCTAAAGACATTATAGCGGTTTTTCCCCATTCCACTGTATGTCATGTTTTTAAATGAAGAAAGTAGCCTACTCTTT
>NW_015645657.1:435-1030 GCF_001515625.1 Sinocyclocheilus rhinocerous | reverse complement strand
TATATATGGAGAAACATTTTTGCTTTTATTATTTTTATCCTCATATTTTTTTTATCTGCCCAAAATAATTAAACCATCCGCAATCGATTAACTAGTGGAAAATCTCCCCTCGCCCTACATGTTTCGCATCTGCTCGTTCTGTGTGCGCGAGAACTGTTTACTCCCGCTGACGTTCCCACATGCGCTGCAGAGAAGCAGCGGATATTTTCACAGACAAACAAATGCGCTGCAGAGACGCGGTGGATATTTCACAGACAAAGACAGGGCTCGACAGTGCGGGCGCTTCAGTCGCAAATAAAAATAGATGTGCGCGAACTGTAAAATGTATTTAAGGAGCACGTGTGCGAATAAAGCAAAATCCCTCCGGGTGAGTTTTCTTAAATTTAATGTCTTAAAAAGTCTAAAATACATGAAATGGTAAAACAAATGTCTTAATGATCATTTTAAGTAGTCTTATATTTTGGGTATGGAAAAACATAAATCGCGATACAGCCTATCGATTATGAAACGTCAAAATGATTTCATTAAAAAAATAGCGCTGCACGTTGCAGTGTCACAAGGCGGCGCTGTTGCCGTTCTACAGGCTCGCGCAACA
>NW_015645657.1:0-292 GCF_001515625.1 Sinocyclocheilus rhinocerous | reverse complement strand
CCTTTATATAATATGTTTTAGACGGTTGTAAGAATGCATATTTTATCTCTCATCTGAAGAATCATCCCGCAATAGTATAGACATTTCGAAATAAGAGTCCCGGTGTATTTCGGGCTTGTTTATAATTAAAAGTCACACGTTGTTGTTTTTCTTTCTGGGCATTATTGGTATTTTGGTTACACAATTAATTGTATTTCATTTCATTTAATTTCCATTTCATTCATAGTAAACTATTGTAGTTTCTGGGTGGGATGCTTCCCCACAGGAAGAAAAGACTAAGAACAATATTTGA
>NW_015645656.1:0-499 GCF_001515625.1 Sinocyclocheilus rhinocerous | reverse complement strand
AAGAATTGAAAAAAAGCTTTCTAATTGAAAAAGTGTACTTTTTCCAAAAATACAACTCTTAAAAGAGAGCACTTTTCCAAAGAAGAACAAGAACAAGAAGCAGAAGAAGAAGAAGAAGAAGAAGAAGCAGTTGAAAAATAAGTAGAACAATACAAGTAGAAGCAGAAGAATAATTGAAAAAAAAAAATGAAAATGAGCAGAAGAAGCAGAAGAATTAAAAAAAAAAGTTTTCTAATTGAAAAAGCGTACTTTTTCCAAAAATAAAACTCTTAAAAGAGAGCACTTTTCTGAACAAGAACAAGAGGCAGAAGAAGAAGAAGAAGAAGGAGAAGCAGTTGCAAAAGAAGTAGAAGAATAAAAAAATACAAATAGAAGCAGAAGAAGAATTGAAAAAAAAAACGGTTTCTAATTGAAAAATTTTACTTTTTCCAAAAATAAATCTCTTAAAAGAGAGCAGAAGAACAAGAACAAGAAGTAGAAGAAGAAGAACAAGAAGAAG
>NW_015645655.1:0-491 GCF_001515625.1 Sinocyclocheilus rhinocerous | reverse complement strand
ATTGACTCTCACACCACACAGACTGTTACATGTCACTCCGGACTATAGTTCCAATCATTCATTGCACTTATACAGCTGAATACACTGATCACACAGCCATCACATTTCACACGCTCACCTGAGAGCCATTACACACTCTATTTAACACTCTCTCAGTCCAATAACACACACTATATAAATCAGTCTCACACCACCATTCGAGGCCGAGTATTGTTTGCGTTTATCGCTCTCTAAGTGGTAGCACTTTACGGAGCCAGTTTCCTCTCCTAGTTTAGTCTTGTTATACCGGTGTCTTGATTCCAGTCTGTTTTTCTCATCCTGTCTGTCAGCTGCCTGCCCTGGAATTATTAGCCTGTCTTGGATTATCCCTTTCGTCTTGCCGTTCGGACTGTGTTTGCACCTTGCCTGGACTATTGCTCATGTTGTCCGATTACCCCTCTTGTCAAGCCCTGTTATGTCACAGCTGCCAATCCTGAATCAAGTCAAGTCAC
>NW_015645654.1:324-502 GCF_001515625.1 Sinocyclocheilus rhinocerous | reverse complement strand
CGCATCTCAGCATGTCTAACAGACATTTCTTGCTGAATGAAGGACTATCCTCTTCATCCCAAGACAGACATGACAGAACTACTTGCGGTTCCATCAAACCCATCGTTTCATCACAATTTCACCATTCAGTTAGGCACATCAACCATAACTCCTTCAAAAACAGCCAGAAACCTTGGAG
>NW_015645654.1:0-149 GCF_001515625.1 Sinocyclocheilus rhinocerous | reverse complement strand
CTCCTTGTTCAAGCTCTTGTTCTGTCCAGGCTGGACTATTGCAATGCTCTCTTGGCAGGTCTTCCAGCCAGTTCTATCAAATCTTAACAATTAATCCAGAACATGGCAGCAAGATTAATTTTTAATGAGCTGAAAAGAATGCACGTCAC
>NW_015645653.1:383-523 GCF_001515625.1 Sinocyclocheilus rhinocerous | reverse complement strand
CAAAATCTTGCACATTTTTTTTTTTTTAATTAAGGATGAAAATATATCAAATTTCCTAGGCCGGACATCACTTTTGGCCACTATTATATGGCAGTTTATTGAATTTTCAACTGACCGCCAAACCATACTGCAAAAACAAG
>NW_015645653.1:0-334 GCF_001515625.1 Sinocyclocheilus rhinocerous | reverse complement strand
ACTTTTGTGAGGATTGTGGGCTTTCCTGGAGTTATTGGAGCCATTGATGGAACTCATGTTCACATCATTGCTCTAACTGTAAATGAGGAGACATACCATTAGACAAAACATTAGTAATAATTTGTGATAATTTTGCACAATGCAAAGCATTTAAAAATAAATTTAAACTAAAATATTTCAGTCTTAATTAAATTATTTTATTGTAGTTACATTAAATGATTGGTGTTGTGCTGCTGTGACTTTACATGAGCAGGCTCACTATTGGCTGATCCGAGGTCGGCCATTTTGTGTTGACATCATTGTAGTCCTTAGTTTGCAACACTTAAGTGTCACC
>NW_015645652.1:0-812 GCF_001515625.1 Sinocyclocheilus rhinocerous | reverse complement strand
AGTAACTGAAATTTAAAACTGTTAAAAGAAAGGCTCAATAACTGTAACACGTGTTGCTTCAAGCGCATCATTCTGCACACCGGATGTGCACATTGTAAGAGCTTCGTGCTCATAGACTGTCAATCCTCTACATTGCGAGTAAATCACTCGCATATGCGACTAAATCTTCACTCCGGGCGACTAAATGATGTCTAATATTAGCCAATGGCTAATAAATTCTCAGATTTTACTCGCCGGTGTCTGAGTTGGAGGCCGAGTATATGATTAGCACAAATATATTTTCACTCACAGAACACTCTGACTGAGCGCTTCAGAGTTTCACTCTCCGTCAAGCAATCTGTGATATTTTTCAGTTCATTTGAATGGATGCGCAGCGCACCTGTGTTTGTGTATTTGGCGTAACGTAAACTCTAGTGTGAAGTTTGTGTATTTGGCGTAACGTAAGCTCTAGTGTGAAGGCGCACGACTCGCCGTCGCTTTCTCTCACACGCGCAAAGTTAGAGAGAGAGAGCAAGAGAGTCTTACATAACATGCAGAATTGATGCGCTACATGGAAACGATGTACTTTGTTATATCTTCCTGTAAAAATAACGGAGTTCCTTTGGAATTCTTCAGCTTTTAAGAACTGCCGGGTTTTCATGTAGTAGGCGGAACTAATGCACAAACGACAATCTCATTGGCTGGTGCTCACCTATTATCGTCCCTGTTTTGATTTCAGCGAATCAGTTCGAGCGAACGCACACAACCGGATTAATATTCATGAATCAAGTAGCTCATTAAACCTTAGTGCGTTTTTATATTGTTCTTATTAG
>NW_015645651.1:0-496 GCF_001515625.1 Sinocyclocheilus rhinocerous | reverse complement strand
GTATTTCAATACATATGAAGAGTTTATTTGCAAAAACAGATAACTAATAATTTTTAACAATTCTCTGAAATCATGTTTTTTCATTGTGCATTCCAATTAATCTCAATCAAAATTTAGTTGGGTTATTTTGATTAGGTAAAAAAATAACTAATAATTACAGCTAACTAACACAATAAAACACAATAAAAACATGATTACATAATAAAAAACATGATTTTTGAAAATTTATCTGTTTTTGCAAATAAACTCTTCATATATAGATGTAATTGTCATCTATATAAGCTTTATGTAATGAAGACTGTAATTATTCCAATTCATACAGATACCATGGTAATATCTACATTATTACCTAGGAAATTACATGCAATTTCCGTTATTACCATGTAATTTCCTAAGTAATAATGCAGATATTACCATAGTATTGCCCTGTTAGTACTGAGCCGTAATATTATGCTATTCAGTTAAATGTCTATACATTTGCTGTATCATAGTAAAA
>NW_015645650.1:1039496-1042420 GCF_001515625.1 Sinocyclocheilus rhinocerous | reverse complement strand
AACTCTGCAGGGCTGCGGCTCTCCAGGACCGGAGTTCGCCACCCCAGGCCTAGATCGTCTTGACGTCTTCTGTTTTTATTTGAACTCAATCCATTATTTTGATTTCAAATCCAAACGTAGTTAGCCTATACTGAAAGTGCATTTTTCAGCATTGTGATCCTCTTTTATAACAGTACAGTTAACACAATCTTTCATAGATATATTCACGTGTAAACTCAATTAATATAAACAGCGTATTACATGCATTTAGCTTCTAGATTTGTATATTAAGTTGCTCAAGCAAGTGGAAACACATTTAAATACAGCATATAGCTTTCTTGTGTTAGGTTATCACAAATATTTTAAATTAAAACTCCTGTGTGAAAGCACAATGAGTCCGTGCTGCTTCTGCACCGCATACGTAACGCACACGGACCGCATACCCACTGCAGACAGAGTATGTGTGAAACAGGCGTAACGCGGATTTGCCGGTTTGAAAACGGATCCGGCGCGGAGTCAGCTGCTGTCTGGGTCAGCAGCTCTCAAGAAATCCAACCAACTTAAATAGTGGTGTTCCCTCTCCACATATCTGAACATCCTTATAATTAGACACATTTGCTCAGCATGACTGCATTGCCACATTTTTTTAATCTTTTTTTTCTTTGGCACTTTTGCATTAGATGTTTACACTGCACTGATCCCTGTCTGCCAGTGTTGTACAAGATCCTGTCATGCCGCAGAGATTGCCCATTGCCTGAGAACTTGGAAATTTTTTAGTTATACTTTTTTTTTTTTTTACAATTTGGTGCCTGATTAGAAATTATAGATTCACTTTACAGTGTATTTATTCTTAATCATAAAAATGGCGTTTCAATTACATATTGCATACTAATACCAAAGCTAAAAATTAAACATTTTCCTGACCTTATTGAATATGCATTTGTACGAGTTTCCCTTTCAGACACAAAATTTATGGGAGGAAAGTATTAAAATGAATCACGCAACGCGATTTACTAACACTTGCGCTCATCAAATTACTGGTATTTGTGCCATTATTTAACGCCCCAAAAAAGCAAGTCTTAAACTATTTTGCGCCTGTGTCATAAGTAGATCACCTGCACCTGATGAGCATTGGCTCTGCTTATTTGCAACTATGCTAATTTGCGCTGCGCTTGGTATATTGCGTTGGCCAATATGTAAATGAGATGTTGCATCTGTGTTCTTTAATTTGCGCATTGTCAGTAAATCACCCGCAGAAATTTCCACGCCCATCGGCACTGTTTTGGAATTGCTAATTTGCCCTGTTTAGTGAATCTGGCCCTCAAAGTCCCCATGAAATCAAAATTGAAGTTTTTTGGCTTTTAGTACGAATATGTTAGCCTTAACGTTATCTAAAAGCTAGTGTGCTTCAAAAAAAAAATTGCATTTACAAGATATAAACATTCAAAACTTGCAGTCTCTCACTTCCGCAAATATGGGTCAACGACTTTGATGACATCACCCTGCACTTCAGCTTCTCATCAAACTTTCGGTCCAATCAGATGCTCTCTAGAATCCGAAGCATCCCGCCCCCTACACTATAAATAGACGCTGAAGCTGTGGCTGAAATTGGTCACTTGTTCACAGAATTTGTATTTTCTGTATGGTGAATGGCACGTAGAGCACTATATGATGTTTTATTAACAAGGTTCGGGAGGAGCACGATCAGATAATCAATCAGTCAGGCCCAGGTGGAGCTCGTCAGCTAATCACCTTAACAAGCACATACGTGTATATATATACAGCCAACTTACCTCAGTTCCACGAAAGTTTTCCAGCATTCAGTTTTGCTCCTTCGCAAAACTGCGTAGAACACGCAATGAAATTACTCAAATTTTCTGTATTCATTTTCACTAGCTTTTTACCTGTATTTTAAATTACACATTTTACTCTGATGGACAGATAAGATGAAAAAGATTTGATTTTCATGAAAATAAGTTAAACGGTGTATAATTATAGGTGCAAACCAACAAATAAGGTGTATAATAAAGAAACTATTATTATTATTATTATTATTGTACAAGTACAACTAGCATAATACACATCATGCGTTGGGCATACTGCTAGGCACCTCTCTCCAAGTCTCTACCAGCTGATGTGCTGCTTGGCTGGCGCCACCTTACTCTTACCCTTCCGCTACTCCTTTTTCCTATCAATGGCCAGCAGCCCCCGCTGCAGACGTCCAAGCAGGGCATCATCAGCCAGCAACGCAAGCTTACTGGCCTCCTCCCTCATTTCCTTCTACCTCTTCCTACGTGCTTCCCTAAGCACCAGAGGCTAATCCGTGCGTCAGGCTGCCTCCGCAAAAGGTTACGGCCCCTCCTTATTTTTCCTTCTAACCCTTCTCTCCAATCTAAACCTCAGTACACTTCATTCACAGCAGTCCCACCACTTACCCCACCGAATGTTGCAGCTCAGGAACCACCCCCCGTGCCTAATACCATCAAGTCTCAGATTCTCGCAGAAATTCAGAGCGCTGGCTCCGGAGGCGGACCCATCGCCAACCCCAGTACCTCCCTGTTCGCAACTCGCATTCCCATAACGCATCCCTTAACCTCCTCAACGCGTCACTCGGTTTGATCCTCCAAGCAGTTTCACCCAGAACCATCCAATCTTATCTAACTGCTTGGAGATGATCTAAAGCTTTTCACCTCTCGTACAACCTGCCATTTCCCGATTTCTCCCTCCTCTCAATCACATCTTTCGTTTCCTACCTTAACACCTGTAAGAACCTCCAAGCCCGGTCAATCAAAGGTAAAGGAATTCAGTGCTCTCATCCTCGAAGCCCGGACACTAGACAGCCGATAACTTTCGACATCCTTTCTAAATGTATCCACATTCTCCGCTCAGGGTACCACTCACTCCATACCGTTCGTAGACTCGACGCTATGTTCATACTGGCTTTT
>NW_015645650.1:1023973-1039409 GCF_001515625.1 Sinocyclocheilus rhinocerous | reverse complement strand
GCCGCCGCAGTGCCCTGCTCATTTGATACTGCCGGCCGCAGTGCCCTGCTCATTTGATACTGCCGCCGCAGTGCCCGGCTTATTTGATACTGCCGCTGCAGTGCCCCGCTTAATTCGATGCTGCTGCAGTGCCCTGCTCATTTGATACCGCCGCCGCAGTGCACGGCTCATTTGAAACCGCTTATTCAGCATTGGACAGGGCTTCCCCTTCCGGTGCAGCAGAGCTGCGACTCCCTTCGGTCGCAGTGAGAGCCCTCCAGCCATCGTTTCGAGCCCCATTTGCTTTTTCCGCATCGGACAGGGCTCTCCCTTCCGGTGCAGCAGAGCCGCGGCTCCCTTCGGTCGCAGCAGGAGCCCTCCATCTGTTGTTTCGAGATTCAAGGCTTATTCAGCATCGGACAGGGCTCCCCCTTCCGGTGCAGCAGAGCCTCAACTCCCTTCGGTCGCAGTGAGAGCCCTCCATCCGTCGTTTTGAGCCCCATTTGCTTTTTCCGCATCAGACAGGGCTCTCCCTTTTGGTGCAGCAGAGCCGCAGCTCCCTTCGGATGCAGCGAGAGTCCCTCACCTGGCCTTCCATCGTGCTCCTCATTCGGCGACAGGTAAGGCTTGCCATCCGACGCGGAGAGTCGCAGCTCCCCGTTCAAGCACCGCACGACCCCTCCCAGTCGCCCTGCCGCCTCCTCGCACACCCTACTTTTCTTCATGGCACGCATATTTTTGGGGGCTACTTAGTTTTCTCTCCGGCTGCTGTCTCATGCCATTAGCTTCTTATGGGGAGTTCTCTGGGTTCGGGCTTTAACCCGAGCTCGGAGCCCTCCCTCTGGACAGCATGCCAAATATGCTACTAATTGCTTAATCACATTATATGTTAGTGTGAACTCGTGAAATAGGGGATAGGGAACGATTCAGACTTCAGACAGTGTAGATATGCTTTCCATTGGGCCAAAAGAAGTCTGGTTTCGCGCTGTGTCACACTAACCACCGCACCACACACACAGCCTGCTCTGGTCCAGAGACATGAAACCACGGAGAGGATCATATGCGCGAGTCAGCGCAAACTACGAAATGTATCGGACCCATTTGAATTCTACACGGAATGGTATATTTTATAGCAATATGGATGAGATTTTGGCTATCATACCCTGTCAAATGTGGCTTTACCGAGCTCTAGCCCAAGCTATGATATAAAACGAACGCTATTGGCTATTTAAAAAGAGGGGCGGGGCTGCTTGATTTGTCCTGCCCTGTCTTCCTGTTTCAGTTACAATGACGTCAACACATAGAATAACGCTGCGTTTTTCAAAGCACTTCAGTGGGCCTTTAATAAATTCTTAAAAGTTTCTATTTAAAATAAACACTGTTCGCTGTGCATTCCTCTGCTTGTAAATAAGGCGCAGTGCATCCGGGTTCTACGTCAGAATGCCAGCTCCTGCATCAGCAGCATCATACACATGCGTCATGTACTCTCATGAATGCACATCGAAGGCTGACACACAAGAGAACAATTGGTAAATAAAGTTTTTTTTTTCTTTGCGCACAAAAAAGTATACTCTTAGCTTCATAAAATTAAGGTTGAACCACTGTTGTCACATGGACTATTTTAACAATGTCCTTGCTACCTTTTTGGGCCTTGGACGTGTCAGTTATGTTGCTGTCTATGCAGGGTCAGAAAGCTCTCGGATTTCATCAAAAAATATCTTAATTTGTGTTCCGAAGATAAACAAAGGTCTTACGGGTTTGGAACGACATGAGGGTGAGTAATTAATGACAGAATTTTCATTTTTGGGTGAACTATCCCTTTAAAATAGAAAACTGTTATTTTACATTTTAGTAATATTACACAGTAATAAAATGTTTACTGTATTTGAATCAAATAAATGCAGCCTTGGTAACGGTCTCTCATAAGAGACTACTTTTAAAAACATAAAAAAATGTTGGACCCTAAACGTTTTCAATGGTATAGTATGTACCTAATGATTTTTGAATGTTTTGTTTTGGTCAGACTAAATGAAAAACTATGATGCATAATTTTGAGCAGCCTTTAAATTCACATCTGGGCACCATCAATAGAAATCAAACAACGGCGAAGATACACATACATTCATAGAAACAATAGTTTCGAATTTTAGTATGCTTGTCAAATCTGGTGTGAGACCCCCTAAGCAGTATATTAAAGGAATGAACAGATTAAACAGATCCCAAAAGGTTACTCAGTGAGTATTTATTATATTCCACCGAGTCTATTATACATACATTGTCTGTGTCATTCCACTCTAAATCTACTGTGTTCATCAGCATGTTGCTTATTCAGGGCTGATCAGCTGCACTGCATAGAAAGGTTGCGGAGAAACATGGTTGATCGTTTAGAAAGCAGTTTGACACAGATCAACCGAGCCCATGAGGCAAACCTATGAAAGGTTTAATCTTAGTGTTCCTCCTCACATTACGATGTCATTGTATTTCCATCTCCCAAGACTACAGTCTTGTATAATAGGTCTAAAATGAGGCAAAACATCACAACTAGGGCAACCCCTAGAGGTTTGCCTTGCCACTGTATAATGTCTTCCAGTGCATTTCATTTACGACTGTTTTTTGATGACTGCAGTTTGCTACTTAATAATCTGAGATATCTAGCGGTCCGACTATGGAAAGATCCCACAGTGATGTTTGTGTGGTGTGACGGCAGCTCTCACTCCAGCAGCAGTCTCCTCAATTCCTGTGGGCAGGTGACTGGGAGGGCACAGGCGAAGTTCTCGCATTCGTACGCAGTGGCTTTGCCGTCCTGAGGAACCAGGCTGGAGAGAATAGGCAGCCTCTGATAAAGGAAACCCTCTGTGTTACCATCTGCCAACATCAGGACCTGAAAAAGAGAAAGATAGGGGAAAAAGAGGGGGAAGGGAAGAAAAAAAAAAAGTCATAACTGTCATCATGATGACAATTAGGTGAGATGGTGGGAGCAGGAGAGCACAAGTCATATACCTTTACTCTAATGCAAAATTTATGACCCAAAGGGCTCCATATGCTTTCTTGGCTAGTCATAACCCACAATAAAGTACAGGGCATGGCGATTATGGTGACAGTCTTATCAATGGTTCATTTCTACAGTCTTTGTTTATATCTGGGACCTCTATTCCCTTGGGGGTTACAGCAAGCCATGGGCAAATTAGCTCGTATGGGATGAGATGACCCTGACCTGTCCTTGGTCACATTCGCACCTTCAACTCATCAACATAAAAAACAAATTCATACCCCATTAACTACTATCACAATATTATACCTCTGTGTGGTGCGGTCGCTGACCAGGTAATAATCTCAGAAACATCAGCCACCTGAGCACTGTGTGATTAAATTTTATTGCCAAGTTTGAGAATGAAACCTTAATGTTTTAAAATGTAATTTGTTGTGATCTTAAAATTCTGCCAAAATGCTTTGAGAATAAAGTTCTTACAACAGTAAAGATGTATGTTTTTTTTAAAATAGTCAAAATGTTACACAAATAGTTACACTGTTTTGAGAATTAAGTTGAAATGTTACACAAATAATGTTGTAATGTTTTGAAAGTCATTGTGTTCAGAGAATTAAGTTGTAAGGTTACGAGAAATGTTTTGAGAAATAAGCTTTAGTGTTACAAGAATAAAGATACAATGTTTTGAAATATTCATAAGTCTGAGAATGCCAAAAAAAAAGTTTTAGTAATGTTTAGAAAAAGTCAATGTTATGAGAATTAAGTTAATAAAGACAAAATTAGGAAATTAGAGGCATGGAAATAAAGTATAAAGAAATATTCTTAGATCATTATAATGGCAAAAATCATAATGATAAACAAGTTTGTTAGTAAGGCTTTGAAAAATAAGTTGTAATATTTTTAGAAAACAGTCAATATTCCAAGAATAAAATCATAAAATTAAGAGATTAAAGGTGTGTGAATAAAGTTTAAATAATGTTAAGAACAAAGTTTGTTGTAATGTTTAAAAATAAAGTCATAATGAGAATGAAGTTGCAATGTTTTGACAATACAGTCATAATAATGGATGGATGTGAAGGATTTAGGTAAATCATACTTTCTGACAAAAAAATTGTTTATATAATAATGCTACAAATATATTTTTTTAATTTGGACTTTGTTCTCAAAATATTTATAATATTATATATTTCATAATATTAAAATGCCTGTTACAAGATTATTCTCAAAAAAGTACATGACTGTATTTTTAAAATGTACATTTTTTAAATATTAAATAAAAAGCATTAAAAAGCCATTGTAGCTCTGTGCAATAAAGCTTGTGCCTTAATAATTCAATTCAATTGATCCATGCAGACTGTAGCATCACACCCCTCCCGCTCCTTCACCTCTCTCACAGGGGGGAAAGTCTGAAATAACTCAATCAGGGCCATGTCCAGTCAGGGGGCTGACTGGCACAGCAGCAGGGGAGGACACTGTGGTAACTACACTAGATTCTGCCTCTTGTAGCAGAGAAGAAAAAACCTTTAACTGAACAATACCACAGCAGGATGGGAGACCGTGAAGAGAGAAAAGCAAGAGGCTGAGCAGCCCCGTGGCCAAGAGTTACCGAAGGGGAAAGGATGAAAGAGTAAATACTTTTCCTCAGTGAGACGATTTTACTGCCAAGCCCAAAGCTCAGTGAAATCCAGGAGGAGGGCACGGGAAAGGACTCTGAATGTGACAGAGGTTAAGTCTTAGGACAGCTCTTGAGGCTCAGTTTA
Source organism: Sinocyclocheilus rhinocerous (assembly GCF_001515625.1). Classification (NCBI taxonomy): domain Eukaryota; kingdom Metazoa; phylum Chordata; class Actinopteri; order Cypriniformes; family Cyprinidae; genus Sinocyclocheilus; species Sinocyclocheilus rhinocerous. The sequence goes on along the minus strand of NW_015645650.1, from coordinate 1,034,684 downwards.
GAGCCAGCTTTTTGGAGGGTATTCCAGGAGAGCCAGACATTCTCTCCGCTTTCTGGTTTTGACGCACTCTTGTGTAATATTTTGACAGGCATGGTTAACAACTCAACTCTGCAAAACCTGTCCCTGGACTTCTAAGCACAATATATTGTTACTGTCTGTTTGCGAGGATCTTCCTTTTATTGCATCTCAGGGCCCGAGACAATTCCGCATCATTACTTTCCCGCTAGCAGCCTGGCAAGGCTTTCTGTCATATTTGTCGTGACCTCACGCAGGCTGTCTCCAGACTGACTCAAAGAACTGTGACAGTCCACTGAGGCAACATATAAAAAATGACAAGCAGACAAAACATAAACTGAAAATATGCATGAGGCCTGGGGTGAAGCAAAGACTGGACTTTCTCACAGTTCATTTGCGAAGTTTGTTGTAATACTGCGCGGAGTGTTTCAAACCAACCTCAAGAATTCTCAGTTTAAAACTCCCAGCATTTTTGTGCCTATAGCTAAAATACAATTTACAGAATAAAGTTCCATCATTCTGAAGTAGTGTTTTAATCAGTTTTTGGTTAAATGCTTAAAGGGCACCTATTATACAAAATCCACTTTTACATGGTGTTTGGACATAAATGTGTGTTGGCAGTGTTTGAACACAACCACAATGATAAAAAAATCCACCCACTCCTAATTTTTAATCCCCATTGAACCAAATCAGTCTCACTAGGCATGCCATTTTGATTCTCTAAGCAATGTGACATCACATTGCTTAGGCCCCGCCCACGGCCTGCATTGCCATAGCTACTACCCTCAGCCGTTGTACACTGTACTCCATTTTCTCCGCACATGAGCAGCTGTAACGTCAACAATGTCTCGTAAGCAATCCCGGTGCTCTGTGTTTGGATGTAAGACTAAACATGAGTTTTCATTTTCTCCCAACATCTGAGCCACTCGGACGTGCTGTCCATTTGGTGGCACTAGCAAACACGTCCTCCCTGTGCTGTCGAGTCGACAGGTTAGCGTGACGCGAGCTCTGTAACATCGTGCCATTTCGTCCCACTTTCGTTGTGTTTGGTTTCCCATATGTACGGCTGAACACCGGTTTTCTCGCACATGTCATGTTGCTTCTACCGGCTGTTTATTGCTGTAGGTATGCAAAGCAGAGATGTATACGCCACGCCCTCTTCTGGAGACGGAGCAGGAATATGCAGCTCATTTGCATTTAAAGTGGCACACACCAAAACAGCTCTTTGGTGGACATGCCCCAAAAATGAAATTTTCCAGATGTTATAATAAATGATCTGTGGGGTATTTTAAGCTGAAACTTAACAGACACATTCTGGGGACACCAAAGACCAATATTACATCTTGTAAAAAGGGGCAGAGTTTAGCCCCATCTTGTCCCATACCATACCTGTCTAGAAGATTCTAGCTACTTGATTAGCTGGTTCAGGTGTGTTTGGAGCTAAACTCTGAAGGGCAGTGGCCCTTCCAGGAGCAGAATTGGATAACCCTGGCCTAAAACACAAGCTCAGTATATTTTATTGTTTTATTCTACAACACAAAATAAATTAGGAATACTTGCTTTTACTTGCCCTGAAAAAGGCGGTTGCTAGCAAGTGGCAAAATGGGACTACAGAGATTGTTGGGGACATTGTAGTGAGAAAATATAGTGCGAGACATGTTTTTGTCCATCGGGAATTAATTGGATCGTTTGTTGTTTGTTAATCAGTTGTTGCTGTTTGCTAATTTCTGCAATCTCATGTGAGTGACAAATTGCTGGAGGGAAGACACTATTGCCCAGCCCTTGCGCCAGTGCATGGAATGGTCAATTTTGATTTAGTGACTTCAAGGCTGAACAATCTGCATCAAGCATCAAGATGCTGATGACTAAAGTGATGTTCCTTTGGTTATTGTGAAGTGAGGCAGAAGAATTCCATGCTCTGGAAAGCTTTGAGTGAACTTGTGCATCTTAAATGAACCTACTGAAGGCCCTATTTACACCTGGTTTTAAGATGTGTTTTGGTTGACTGGATCACAAATAGACGAGGTAGACACATTCCCATTTCCACCTAGTGTTTTAATCCATCTCTTTTGTCCGCTTTCGCCCATTTCTGTCCTCATTTTTTCGAAGGGAGGGTCTATGGGCGGTTGAGGGTCTATGGATTTTTCAGATCTTTCGATGTAATGGACGAAATACGTTTGAGGAATGGAAAATGACACGACAGGAAAAATTGTGCTTGCTACGTTTTTTTGGGGGTTTTTTGTCTCCAAACTGTAAGGTCCACGCACTTGGCCCAATGAAGGTATCCAGTGGTGGATGAAGGTTTCTTGCGTGTTCGGTCTTTTCAGCGCGCAGAGTTATTCAATTTATGTTTAACTCAAATCTGACTCCATTTTATAATAAATTAAATATGAAATATTGACAAATTTAGAATTTTTGTCAAAAATATATTTTAAAAAAATGTAAACCAAAATAACTACTAATGTGGGAGATATCAAAAACTGTAAAAAAAAATTATTAATTAATTAAATTACAATGAAATATTGACAAAATTTAGAATTTTTTATAAAAAATATTAAAACAAAATGTAAAACAAAAATAGCAATGCTAATGTTGGAGAGATGAAAGAGAAAAAATTTAACTTTAAAAAAACTGTTAAAAATAACTGTTAAAAAGGAAATTAATACATTTAAAAGATATTTTGGTCAAAAATGACCAAAAACATATTAAAAATTAAATAAATAAAAATGAAATAAATGAATAGAATGACGAAATGCTGAAAATTTAGGATATAAGCTGATATTTTTGAATTTTTTTTTTAAAAAGGTGAAAACTGTTTTCAGAACTATCAGTAAATATGTGGACAAGGCCTAAGATCTGCTTCACCTCACAACCACAATCAGCAAAGTTACACTCAACAGATAAGGAAGCAATGCGACAGGGAGAAGCATCTATTTCCACCATGCCCACAACTCAAAGTGAGCAAAAAAGTGTGAAAAGGGCAACCACCTAAGCAGAGAACATTTTCTATTCTATTTCATCTGATCTACCATATGACCTCTGCAGACTCTGCTCTTCTGGTTTGAGTGCCTGTGATCCTGTGGAGGATTTAATAATTTTAAGGGCTGACTATTCCTGCAAGGTTGATGCATAGGTCGGTCTACGCATACATCAAGATCAACTCGCAAGAGCTGGGTGAAGAGAAGGATGGGTGCGGGGAAGGAAGGGGATGAGGAAAAACCCAATGCATATGTGAGAGACGTTTTCCCGCATTTTCTCTCAGTGAGATGCGGAAACAGATGTCTGTATGTTAATGCACTGTGTGTGTATTGTCTGTCTCAGAAGATCAAAGTATCTGAGTTTCTTTTATCCTTACAAAACCAAACATACCAACTGAACTTAACACCAGCTGGCAAAATCTGAGAGAGTCTGCAGATTTTTGGCAGTTAGAGTTGACCGTTTTCACAGAAAAATTGCATATATGATGGCCACAATTTTTTGCTTCAGACTGTGATTCCATACAGTTAGAGAATATCAAACATGAATGATATTTTGAGCTGATTTTAGAATGCTTATTGTTTTCATATGCCATTTGTCTCCTTGTTTCTCTGGGAGTTTTTGTGTTCGGAACGACTTAAAGTGTGTTAGTGTGTGATCCTTATGTGACGACCCTGAGTCTTCTCCGGATCCTATTGGGCAAAGTGTGGCAGTTTTTATGTTGTGGCTTTAAAACGAGCTGGTCGTAACACTTAGTCGATCCGTGTATGATCCTCTTTAACCAAAGTCAGCAAGTGTATGATACCTAGTGTTTTAAAAAGTCATGTAGTGTATTCCCTCATTAATTGCTACACCTTTTCTCATTTCTGTCTACTGCTCCTATATTTACAATGTATACTCTGACCTAGTGCCACTTTTTTTGGTAGTACTGCCCGTTTTCTGACAGCAATATTAATGTTGTTTATCTTGTTACCTGATGTTTAGTCTGAGCCCCTATTTTAGCCAGTAGTCTCACGTCTTTGGATTAGTCTGGTAGTGTTTTGTTCTGCTGGCTCTGCTGGTGTTGTTTGGATTACATCTCAGCTTCTGTGTTTTCTTGTGCTTTTGCTACAAACCCTACCGCACATGAATCCATCTCTTACTCCTCTGTTTTTCTGATTCACAAATTCCCATGAGCTAAGCCGTGATTCCATCCCAGCTAGCATGCACTGATATCCTTCTTCCAGACTGTCAGCTCCTACCTACTCTCACCTAAACACACACACAACATCAGGCACAAACACGGGCACACACACAAACAGTTGATTAGTCTGGGGAATTTCATCAGCTTCTTCTCCTGGCAGGATGGAGCCTCTCTGGAGAGCTTGAGGCTGTCAGCGCGCACAAGTGGAGCACACAGCCATTAGTCATTTAATTATCTGCCGTAAGTTTATTTCTTGGTTGGAGAGGAATAAGGCATCATGACCTCATTGATTCTGGTGTCTTCGTCTACTTCCCTCAAAGGTAAAGGCCACTGTACAGAATAAGTAGGTGGAGTGTAATGTATTGTAAGTGTTTTTGCAACAGATACGATGATAAAACATCAATGAGAGTTTTTCATGTTTTGATTAAACATATAAATTATCATATAATGTTGTATCTGATTAATATATTGAATCATAAAATTTGTAAGAAAGAAAGAAAGAAAGAAAACACTGGTATGGATTAAAAATGGAAGGTGAAAACAGGAGTTTTAGTCAGTGAAATTGACCAAAATTAATGAATTTGACAAAATATTGCCTAAATTTCGAACTACACTAAATCAAACACACATGCCTGTGATCCTGTGGAGGATTTAATAATTTTAAGGGTTGACTATTCCTGCAAGGTTGATGCATAGGTCGGTCTACGCTTACATCAAGATCAACTCGTGAGATGGTCAAAGCATCTCTGACCCTGACTCACAAGGTGTCCAGATCCCAAATGGGCAATACACAGGGCGAGCATAAATCCGACTGCACCATTTTTAAAAACGGCTAAGCTAGCTGAAAATGAAGAACGTTGGCTTGTCCGTCTAAACCCCATTTCCTATTAAAGCACTCAGGTCTCTCTTGGGTTGCTCATTAAAGCTAGTCAGGGATTCATCCGGTGGCAAAGAAACTCTAAAGTGACAATTTCCCATGAGGTGTAGTACCTGCGGAAATACTCTCATAAGGAGGATAAAACACTTGCAAGGTATTTTAATTGTCTGACTGTAGGCTTAGGCTAAAAGTCTCTCTCTGAGGTTTTTCCAGGGTGATTTCAGGTAATCGTATCATTAAGTTCTCAACTTAGTTTAGGAAAGTGAACGGAAATGGAAGTCTCTTGCACTGTGGACAATAATGTTATACAATTCCCTCCAGAAGGTGCATATTATCAAGTCTTTCACTAAGCATTTTAAAGTTAAAAGGATTGATTTGGAAAGCGATATACAAAAAATGATTTTCTTCTACTTTTTCTATGCTTTCGGAGGAAGTAACAGTACCAAATGAATTTGATTTATTACTTCTAAAAGCTTTTTGTGGACTTTTCACACCTGCTTCAGAGCATGTCAGAAGGAGGAAATGAGACAGACTAAAGTAAATCATTTCTCGTCATGATGCTGATTAACACAGACAAAGACCTTGTTTAATCCGAGTGCAGTTGATTTAAGGAAGATGGACAAAGACACGGCTAGACTAAAACATCGAATTCCCTCAGGGACCATCTCTCTCATGGCCGGCCACAAGGTTATTTCATAGGCTCGTGTTGTCTAGTGTGTTAAATGCAGAGAGCTGGTGACATATGACAGCTGCTGACATGCTGAGCCTCTAACACTGCTCTGAGATCAGGACACAGCCTGTAACTGCTAAATAGTATAAAATAAATGTGTTGTTTCGTGCCAAATTTAAGCAAAGGGAACAATTCAAGGTTGATTTCAAAATCGTATTGCACATTATGACTAAGTAGTTAAAATCTATGAACATATTTACAGACATATCGCTCGAGACTTACTGATAAAAATTAGAATTCAACTTTAATTGGAGTACTACTTGTGTACAATGCCTAAAATGTGTTTTAATGTCTCTATTGATGAGGATTGTATAATATCGGTCTCTAAATGCGAGATTTTTAAATGCGAGTACCTGACGTATACTTGCAATAGTTCCACTTTAGCACAATCAAATATACATAAGTATATCTTTAGTTGGACTTCAGCACACAAAATTAGTTGATCCAATTTAGCAGACTTTAAGCATACCAATTTAGTGTACTAAAAGTACAATTGCAGGGTATTAAGCAGATTAATATGCAAATGTATTTGTAGTATACTTAGCATGAAATAAATGTATTTCAAGTACATTTTAGTATATTAATTTTTCACTAGGGAAGTTTAGTTTATACATGAACAACATCCAATCATGCTTTAGTTGATGTAACGAATCAGTCCACTGAAGGCGAGTGTAGTGAAGAACCCAAGTGCAGTTTATTTACAGAGTGATCCAAACATCCAAACAATATCCAAACAAGATACACAGACTTGACTTGACATGAACAGACTTGACGAGGCATGAACAGACTTGACGTGGCATGAACAGACTAGACTCACCGACAGCAGATTACAACATCAATACACGACGACAGACAATGGCAACATGATGGCTACTTATAGGAAACAAGAGGGTCACATGACAAGAACAAACCAATGGGAAACAAGACACATGACTAAGACAACCAATCAGGACATGACACAGACAAGGGAATCACATGACTAGACAATAACCAAATGAGAGCATGACACATACACAAGGCAGAGAGACATGAGGCAAAGGAAGCATGGCACTAACAGCAGGAATCAAACTACAAAATAAAAGACATGAAAACATGAACAAGAAACACAACCCAAAACACCACATTACAGTTGAAGGGTTTTTATTTGTTTAAATGCCCAGAACCCCAAAATATGGTGACCTCCGTATTTCACCAAATAAACAAATAATTAAATAAATATAAATGTAAATAAATAAAAAGACTAAATCTATTTATCTATGTTAATGCTCTGAGAGATGTTACAGTTTGGTTACAAGTAAATAATTAACTGTCATTATATTGTATATTTATACATATATGAACAATTATCTTTTATTTTTTACAATTTTTAACTGTCAAAAGAACACAATACAATTAATCTCATGATTTATGACTTTATAAAGTAGAATGGAACAATATTAATAATAACAAATTCTCTAAATGTGTTTAAATTAGAAAAAAAAAATCTATAATCAATAAAAAATGGCTTTTCTCACAAGCTAAACTACCGGAATATTGCTTTCAGGAAGTGTTTCTAAACACAAAATCTCTGTGACAGACGTAACAGAAAGTATTGCTGAGTGTGCGTGGGTGTATTTTAGCATCTCCCCTGAAGAAGAAGATGCAGAGTTAGTTTGTTCATTAGACATGAGTGATGATGATGATGATGTGTGACCTGACTTTGGGAATATGAGACAGGAGATTAGCTGTCATTAATTATTATTATAAAGACAAGGCAAAGAGAAATCAGAGATTTCTCCAATCTCTTCCAGAAAATCAGAAATGTGACGTTTTAAAATAATGTGCTGGTACAGCGTGTAACTGCTCCACAATGAAGTTTTCTAAGAGCTACTATAATCCACCATTGTGTTGTTTCAGAGTTTCTAAGGCTTTTTGAAACCTTTGCTTTGTACTCATTCGTTCTCGCTGGGTTGCCTTGGGACCTCTCTGGCTCTTGTGATGTCTCAGCGGCCTTGTTAGGGATTCAGGGCCATTTGTCTCAGTAATCAGACAAAGTCTAGAACTCTTTGCGGCGCAAAGGCCCATGCTCTACTGTACTGCCGAAATCCCATCTCAGATGAACACCAGAAATATTAGCACTTAAAAGGTTCCAGTCTCCTCTGTACTTAAAGAAATAATTGTATGAAAACCACATCCCTGGATTGCAGTTATAATTAAATGAACTTTTAAACTGCTGGGCAACAGTACAACTGGACAGCGTTAATATATGCTTATGCATTTGGATGGACTAAATTGATCTCAGAACAGACTTTCTATGAGCACGAGGAAATCATATGACTGAAGTGAGCAGCTGGTTGCCATCATCAGGGATATGGAGTGGCTGTTCTAATGCCTCGTATTCTACTGTAACAAGCCCCATGAGGATCTGCACACCTACCGTACCACCTTTATAATCAACACGGGTTTTAGCCTAATTAAAGTATGGATAAATTTATTCCAACAATTTTAATCATGCCTGCAGATCGCGACGGGTGGGATTAATTGATTTCGAAAAGTGTGTTGAATTCAAGTGTCCATCTAGTAAATTTGAATTAAATAAGTAAGAACAGATGAGACTGCAAAAGCAGTAGAATCTTATACAGCGCATTCCCCACAATTAAACTCTGCGCCCCTAAATGACGGAAGAGATGATACAATAATTGGATTTAAATTAAAAAGGATTTTCTAGTCTGGTTGGCTAATGTATCGTGAAAAATGCACTTTCGGTACGGTCCTCACAACGCACTCTCGAGCCTTTCTAGGTCTGTCTTCATGAATCTTTAATATACTTTGCACCAAATTCTCAATGAGGTTGAACACGCCATTATCACATCAAAGGCACGGCGATCAGGGGACACCCAATATGTACAGTGGAACGGGGATAATTCATTTTGTATAACTCACTGAAGCGTGTAGTAAGGTCTCAGGTCACAAACAGAGAATTAGTTGCGTTTCTCAGATCACTGCAGGGCCACACATGTTCATAAGCTGATTCAGTTTACATAAACTAGCATCCACCATTTTAAACATTAGAGTTGTGCACCATTAAGAACAAAAATTAGGGATGGCATTTAAATTTCAGTGCAATTCCTGAATTTAAATTGATCATGTAGCAAACTGTGTGAATACTTGCAATTTGTATTTATTAATTAAAAAAAGATGCTCAAGAAGGCAACACAATGCATTAAGAGCCAGAGGGTGTAAACTTTTGAACAGGATGATGATGTGTACATTTTTCTTATTTTGTTTAAAGATCATATTTTTTTCATTTGGTACTGCACTTAAGAAGCTACATAAATACTTAAATGTTTCCCAGAAGACAAAATAAGTACAATTTACCCTGATCATTCAATTCAAAAATCTTACACCCCCCAGCACTTAATGCATTGTGTTGCCTTCTTGAGCATTAGTAAATGTTTTCACCTTATATAATAGTTATGTATGAGTCCCCCAATTGTCCTCCATGTGAAAAGATGAATCTCAAATTTAAACAGTCACTGATAGAATGATCGAATGATAACGACAGAGATAGATAGATAGGATAGATAGGATAGATAGATAGATTCATGAAATGGAATGATGGATGGAGGGAAAGATGACAAATATAAACAGAATGATAGATCGAGCAATAAATAGGGTGGAATGATGAATGAATGGACAGATAGACGGATTTTCAGTGAAGCTAAACAAACAGGTTTGATAATAGAAGGGGTGCTTACTATAAAGTGCACACAAAAGGCGACCCAGGCGACCCAGACAGTGCAACTTTAAATGATAATGCTGTTTTGATAACCCTTGGTGAGTTCAGGTTAAATCTATCACAGCTGTATCTACACAAACAAGCAAGGTGAGCTAGTGTCACACAGAGGCTCTTGGTTTAGAGAGAGAGAGAAGCAGAGCGGAACGCCGCTCAAAACGCTCTCGCAATGTACGAGCAGGAAATCTCATCAGCTCCACAGTCTCCAGGCCTCAGATTCAATTTCACATATTTCACACAGGAAACCAGATCGTGCCTTTAATATTTGGAAGTAATATGTGTGTGTGTGTGTGTGTGTGTGTGTGTGTGTGTGTGTGTGCTTGAGGAACACTGATGCATGATCTTTCCATTGTCAGGATTTATATGACTATAATGAGTAAGAGCAAGCTCTGTTTTTCTTTGTTTATAAAGAATACCCAATGCCATGGAGACAAAGCGCTGGTTCTAGCTGATTCAGTGACTTAGATGATGGCTCTCATTACATTTAATTCATGTCCTGACTCTGCAGGTGAGAACCATTTATCCCTCTCTAATTACGTGTCTGTCTTGTTACAAATGAAAAACACAGATTATGAAAAGAGAGAGAGAAATGTAGCTTAATCTTTCCATGTAACTGAAAGCAGACATGTCAGTCCACCATACATAAAAGCATCCTCTCTCTGTTCATATCGGTGCAAGAATATTCTGTCCCACTTTATATTAAGTGGTCTGAATACCAGTGTACTTACATAGTAACTAGATGTGTACATAGTATGTAACCACAGTGCAAGTACACATTGGTACATAGTATCTACAGCTGTAATGTTTATGTAACTACACACATGTAACAGCCCACTGAATGGTATGTGTAAATACAAATGTGTAACAGGACATTGGTAACAACACTTTTTGGTAATAAAAGTACACATGTATAACAGGACTAACAGCACTTTTTGGTAAAGAAAGTGTTACACTTTATATTAAGTAAACAATTCCTATGGATTTACCATGTGATTACTCTGATGTTACACAGCAGCAGCCAGTTAGGCTTTACATATACATTTTGGTTGGTGTCCAGAATGTTACACTTTATATTAAGTGGACAGTTCCAGAGGAGTTACCATGTAAATACACTGGTATCACAGTGGTGCACCAACTCCACCAACTTGAGATCCA
>NW_015645650.1:1019197-1023606 GCF_001515625.1 Sinocyclocheilus rhinocerous | reverse complement strand
GTTATATATGTCCTGTTACACATTTGTACTTACACAAACCATTCGGAGGGTTGTTACATGTGTGTAGTTATGGAAATATTACAGCTCTAGATACTATGTACCAATGTGTACTTACACTGTGGTTACATACTACGTACACATCTAGTTACTATGTAAGTACACAGGTATTAAGGCCACTTAATATAAAGTGGGACTGAATTTTCTTGACACAATTTTAAAAAAAAAGTGACATTTCAGTCATACTAAAGCAATAATTGATCTTTTTGTAAACTCTTTAGTCTGACTACAACCACACCAGTTTGATTTTTGCAAGTTGAACTAACAACATCTACACTACCATCCTAAAGTGCGAAGTCGGTATTTTAATGTTTTTGAAAGGAGTCTCTAATGCTCACCGAGGCTTTATTTATTTAATCAAAAAGTAAAAACGGTAATATTGTGAAATATTATGCTTTCTATTTTAATATATTTTACAATGTCTAAATTACTCCAATGTGTTACATGATCCTTCAGAAATAATTCATTTAAATAATTCAGTTCATCCTTCAGAAATAATTCAACATTTCTTTTTACTATCAATGTTGAAAACAATTGTTATGCTTAATATTTCTGTGGAAACTGATACATGTTTTCAGGATTCCTTGAATAGAAAGTTCAAAAGAACAGCATATATTAGAAATGGAAATCTTTTGACACATTACAAATGCCTTTACTGTCACGTTTAATCAATTTAATGCAGCCTTGCTGAATAAGAGTATGAATTTCTATCAAAAATGAAATAAATAAACTTATTTCATTTATTGACCCCAAACTTTTGAACGTATAGATAAAGTGATTGTATCTCTGCTTCATCTATCATGTACTGTATATGCATAAATTGGACTACAATTGGCCTAAGTGTTGTGTGTGAAGAACTAAAAGTTGAACGAAAAATGAAGTTTCCATATTGTCTTGCTGTTGAGAAGCTACATGGCTAAGCTAACTCCTTTTGTTTGGTTTTGCATGCAAACATGCCGCAAAAGACTAACATTACGCAATGATTCAACTATGCAAAATCGTGCTGTGGGTCAATTATAAATGTCTGCTCATGTACTGACTGCATGAACCAGCACCAACTAGCATAAACCATCTTGAACCATGCAAGTCCAAGCTGGTCTCTTAGCAGAATATGTCATGGTAAAGCAGTAGTTTATTCATTTGTCTAAGAATAGTGATACTCCAGGGATTTAAGGCAGGGATGATGATTTGACTGCTGGTTCAACTCAATAACAGAGTCATCTATTTTTCAGTATGCCCTTCCGACTTTGCAATCAACGGCCTGATGCAGGTGGAACTTTTGATCATGTCCAAGTCAATTAAACAAACAATTCAGACCAGGGTCTATCTGTGGCTTAGTCACAGCTAGGCAATGAGAAGTGTGTGTGTGAGCAGTTCCTTTATCAGTCCCTGACCAGATGAAATTCTGTGCTGGTTTTTTTTTGGCTTCACTAACACTAACTCATGTCTAAGAATAGTGATACTCCAGGGATTTAAGGCAGGGATGATGATTTGACTGCTGGTTCAACTCAATAACAGAGTCATCTATTTTTCAGTATGCCCTTCCGACTTTGCAATCAACGGCCTGATGCAGGTGGAACTTTTGATCATGTCCAAGTCAATTAAACAAACAATTCAGACCAGGGTCTATCTGTGGCTTAGTCACAGCTAGGCAATGAGAAGTGTGTGTGTGAGCAGTTCCTTTATCAGTCCCTGACCAGATGAAATTCTGTGCTGGTTTTTTTTTGGCTTCACTAACACTAACTCATTACTTAAAGCCTCTTCTGGTTGTAGTCTTGCTGTGCCTAGGCAACAGGACCAAGTTCTTCTCTCATCAAATCCAAGAGATATGCGAGCCCTGTTTAACATGTGAATTGAACACATGAGCACATACGATTGAATTTAGATTAAAAATGAAAACGGGACTGGGCTGCTGTGTTTCCAGAGACTGTTCAATGTATGCTTTTAGCAGATGCTCTTGCTCCAAAATGACAAGTAGGATTGTATTCAGGAACTGCATTTTAAAGTATAGTGCAAGACAGGGAGCTCTCAGAGGCCTTCAGTGCCGCGTTTCTTTTCTTGTGTATGTCATTATGATGGATTAGTTTGAGTTAAAAATGTTCGGGAAACGAATGAGTGAGACTTCCATTCATTCAGTTGGCCAAGGCGATTCACCTGTCCAGATGTTTACTTCAATTCTATGATTTTATATCACTGAATGACGCATAAAAAAGACACACCCCATGTAACCGATATAAAGTTCACCCAAAAATGAAAATACTGGCATTATTAACTTGCTATCATTTCGTTTAGTATCCAAATGGTTTTCTTTCTTTTGCAGGACATACTTTATGAGGTGAATTTTTGAAGAATATCCTGGCCACTTTTGCAATATAATGGAAGTGAGTGAGGACTGGGGCTATAATGTACTCATAAAAGCACTCCATATGACTTATGCAATATATTCCAAGTCCTCTGAAGCCATACAATAGCTGTGTGTGACGAACGGCTGAAATTTAAGTCATTATTCACTACAGATCACTAAATCATTGGGTTGAACTCAAGAAATGAATACAGTGCCTTTTTGTCATTTTTTTCTCATTTTGGAGTTTGGAGTAACGATTCTCATCGTTAACAGAGCAGCCATTCTCAAAATTCTTTTAAATATCACTTTTGTACCCCACAGAAAAAAAAAACTGTCATATGTGGTTGATATGACATGAATTTGAGCAAACAAATGTTCATTATTGGGTGAACTTTTAAATTATGATAGTTAAGCAACTATTAAACTATTAAATTCTGATAGTTAAGCAACAGTAAATGTGCTTTATTGTGACCAGACTGGTGGAGATGGATTTGCACAAATCGTTGACAGAAGCAGGATTTCTCTGCATCAGGGGACACACACTCCAGTATCTCCGAAACACAAAGAAAACCATGCTGTATATTGTGCATATGGCAAGAAGGGATCATAAATAAACCAGCTAAATATTACATCTGGCCACGAGCAAGAGACATTACATTTCCCAAATCTATTAGGCTACCATGAATAAAACCAAAAAGACCTACATTTACAGATATGAAACAGCATAGAACAACATTCATAATGCAATTAACTACTATAATGTGACACATTTCTGAAATGGGAAATATACAAAGGGAAACAATGTAGAACAGGACTTGATTTTTCAATCTGGATTTGACTGAATTGGTTTAATATTAATATTTTTTTATACTGCTCATTTTCCCTACCTACACAGATTTGGTTATGTCAGCAGAAAATTTGTTTTAGAAACAAAGAAAGTTATTAAATCCCAACAAAAGATTATGAAAACCAAAAAAAACATGCACAATAAGAGGATATTAAAGTGAATAAATCTTTAAATTAAGTCTTCAGATAAAATACAAACAAAAACAAACCTCTAGGTCATGGAGCCGACTGAATGAATGAATGCGACGTGACCTTATATTTCTCACTCACAGAGTCGCTATCATTAAGATTACATAAGTGTAGGTATAATGAGAAAGACTATGAATGTGCCAAAGCCTTTGCCCCACCAGGGAGGAACAATGTTAATAAATGATGCAACGTAAGGAGATCAAACTAAGCCTTTGACACGAGATGTGACGTTCAGGGTTCATTGATGGAGTGTAAGGTCACATGCTTACATCCTCCCAACACCATCCTACAGGGCCACCTACTGTAACAACAGAAATCGAGAGAAACGGGACGGCCCCAGCCTATTTTCCATTCGCAACCCTTCTCATCCATTTCGATTAAAAACTAACTCATTATTCCAGCCTTAAGGAGAGGGAGGGTTACCTCTATAGGGGTTTTCACATACAATAAAAGATGTTAGACTACCATGATAAATGGCAAAAAGTTAGACCCCGGTGTGTATTCTGTTGTGCTTGCTATTGGTATTTCACACTTACTTCATGATTAAGCCTATGAATACTGTACTACAGCTAAACAGCTTGGGGAAATGTAAGTATTTGGCTTTAATAATTTACATGTTAGAAATATACGTGTAATAAAATAATTAATGAGGAATTATGAGAGGTTATGCTCTGATGACTAAAACATAACCTACAATAGTAGAGGTGACTATTCAATTCATCATCTAATGCACATCAATGGATTAACTTAAAAAAATTTATATAATAAGTGTAAATAATTTAATTGTCTTCATAGCTATATTGTAGAAGTTCAGAAGACTGCAACTACTTTCATGAAACTATAACACTAATAGCCTTTTACAGGCACACTTAGCTCAATAGCCTATTGATATGTCTTGGCCTATGTGAGAAGAAATTTCAGTTAGTTTTAATTTACAGTACAGTGCAAATGAAGGCATAAATCAGTTTAATTT
>NW_015645650.1:999392-1018794 GCF_001515625.1 Sinocyclocheilus rhinocerous | reverse complement strand
CAGTTAGCAAGCGCTTTTGGAGTGAGAGTGAATTCCGCATTGATTGGTCGGACTCGTAACTCCCAAAAAATCAGATGGGCGGAGATTGCTTTTTAGGCCACAGAGTGGTGAGTTCTGACAGGCTGCATCAGAGCCAAATAGCCCGTTTCAAAATTAAGTTATTTTATCTGCGAATCGGTTTTGAAAATGACCGATACCGATAATCATAAAAATGCTTAATATCGGCGACGATAATCGGCCAGGCCGATAATCGGTCGACCCCTACTTAAAACCTGTAAGGCCAGGTGCGCCAAGCATGTGTGCGTTTGCTCTTCCTGTCATCGTGTGAGAGAAGAGAGCAGTCACAGAAGCGCTGGGGAAAAGGGCAAATGCTGAGCTATGACCTTTAGCCAAAGAAAAAAATCCCCACAAAGCCAAGTCTAAGGCTAACGTCTACAGAAAACTCTGAACTATTTACTAATTATTCAGAAATTTCAAATGTGGTGTGGTGGGTAGCCATTGTCCCAACCCTTTGCCTCGCAGTGTGTGCGTCAGCATGCATAGGTTCAAAATCTGACAACTTGACCTTTCGCTGGAGATTACTTTAGTGAACTCATTAGCATGACTGTGCTCCAGTGCACAAAGCATTCGGTGTAAACCAATGAACGTGTCATGTATGAGAAAAAAAAAAGTCTACATACAGTGCAGGGACACTGGCTGATTTAACATTTGACCTTTTTTTCAGATTTCAGTGTTGCTCCAAATTAATCTATTATATTGTGACATATTAAAAAATACCTTCATTTCAGTTCTTGGCATATTTGTAGACAAGTTTACAATAAACTAAAACTAAGATTAAAAATATATATACATATGATTTTTAAAATGCTGTTTCTTCAATGTGGATTTTTTTTATTACAATTCATTAAAATGTAATAATTAGTGAAATAAACAAACCATTTGGATATTTATTGTGTAAAAACAGAAATTTCCACCACAATGAACACATTTGCCACTAATAAAATTACCAAGGAGAAAACATTAAAAAAAGCATGTGATGTTTGAAAAAAAAAAAAAACAGAAAAGTAAAGTAACTTGTAGGCAGAAAATGCGTATTATGCATTATTTTTATGCATTAAATTAAATAATTTAACTGTATGTATTTTTTGTACATAAGTGCCATGGAGCCTTACCAAGACCAAAAATGTGTGAGATATTGTCACGGACACGCCAGGCTCTTTCACCTATCAGCACTCACAATCATTCATGCTCCAGACGAACAACCCGAGAATCCAGAGACTATCATCCCCACTGAGCTCATTGTTAGCCCGATCCAATGGACCCTAGACGACGACATCGCAGCAGCCAGTGTCTCCGATCCTGCTCCGCCGGGGTGTCCCCCGAGTCACATCTATGTTCCCCGCAGTCAACAAACACCACTCATTCATTCAGCGCACGCCTCCCTGGGCACTGGTCATCCCGGGACCAATCAAACCCTCTCACTGTTGAAAGATCGCTTCTGGTGGCCTGGAATGGCAAATGACATCAGAAGGTACGTGAGAGGATGCCGGGAATGTGCCATGGCGAAAACACCTCGCCACTTACCTACTGGCAAACTCCTACCTCTCCCTGTTCCCCGGCGTCCCTGGTCACACCTGGGGTTTAGATTTCATCACGGACCTCCCTGTATCTGACAATAACACTTGAATCCTGGTTACTGTCGACAGATTCTCAAAGGCCTGCCGTCTGGTTCCTCTGAGAGGACTTCCAACAGCAATGGAAACTGCGGAGGTATGGTTTTACTCATGTCTTCCGTAACTTTGGCATTCCAGAAGAGATCGTATCTGATAGAGATCCACAGTTTATCTCACGTGTATGGAGAGCCTTCTTTTCACTCCTAGGTGTGACCATCAATCTTTCTTCAGGATATCACCCACAGAGTAATGGACAAATGGAACGAAAGATCCAGGAGATAGGCCGATACCTCCGTACCTTCTGCCATGGTCACCAGAACTCCTGGAACCGGTTCCTTGCCTGGGCCGAGTACGCACAGAACTCCCTCCGGCAACCCTCCACGAATCTCACTCCATTCCACCTCTCCGTCTCCCTCCGACCTGGTAATCAAGAATATAACTGTCAGTATCCTCTTCAAGTCCGTTCAAGACTCTAAGTCTGCAATACTCACAAAGTCTTTGATCATCTCCATCCCGAACAATAAACCTGTCTGTTTGATTCTAACTCACCTGTGTATCGAGCCTGACTTCCCGTTACAGATATCATGTTTATCAGAGAATGCTATTAGACACAATACCTGATTTGAGACGCTGGTGAAAATTACAATGTAGTGAAAATATTCATGACTTCACCAAATAAACTAGTAAGACTGTGTCATTTGTGTTTTAATGTTTTGTTTCTGAATGAATAAAAGGGTTTATTCAATTTCACAGTTAAGTTTTTTTTTTTTATTATAACACTTAATTGTTTTTTTAAATAATATTATTTATTTTTACTTTGTTTTCAAGGTTAATAGAAAATATATTCAAAAACATTTTCTGCTGCTATTAGTTTTCATATCAGTGTTATTTTAGTACAACTGAGATACTATTGTAGTTTTTATAAAAATTGAATCAATTTTTATATTTTCACATTTTCCGTTTTCGTGTGATTTTTAGTATTTTTATTTTTTTTTAATTTAGGGCTGCAAAACTAATCCTGATTAATCGCATTCAAAATAAAAGTGTATGTTTACATACTATGTGTGTGTACTGTGTATATTTATTATGTATATATAAAAACACACACATAAATATTTAAAAAGATTTTATATATATATATATATATATATATATATATATATATATATATATATATATATATATATATATATATATATATATATATATATATATATATATATATATATATATATATATATATATATATATATATATATATATATATATATATATATATATATATATATATATATATATATATATATATATATATATATATATATATATATATATATATATATATATATATATATATATATATATATATATATATATACATACAATATTTTTAAATATTTACGTGTGTGTATTTATATATACATAATAAATATACACAGTACATACACATAGTATGTAAACAAACTTTTATTTTGAATCGCGATTAGTCGTTTTGCAGCCCTACATTTTTTATTCATTTTTATGTTAGTTTTAGTTAATTTAGTACATCAAGTTAAACTAATTAAAATGAGAATTGTTGGTAATGGCAACTGTTTCAGTTAACGTTATTTTATTTCAAGTACCTTTTTTATGGTTTTAGTTTCAGCTAACTGTAATAACCCTGCCTCATATTGTATTTCAAAGTTGAAATGGAATGATTGAAACACCCAATTAGAGTGACCTTAATAGTCCTAACAATGCTCTTCTGCAGAGAGTAAAGTACACTTACTTTATGGGGCAAAAATAGGGAGTTGACACAGGAAATCAAACTTGCAGTGTCCTCAGCATCAGGCTGGCCACAGATAACAATCTACAAGAAAAATAAGAGACTGTTACAAAGAACAGAATAACTAACTTGTGAGCAAAAAAAGGCTGTTTGAACCACCAAATGAACAAATGTGAAAAGAATGAAACAGAAGAAAGGGTCAGGACTGCGTGTATAGTGCTGTAATGAGGTGGGCAGGTGTGATGTGGAGCGGGCTTCCCTTTGCAGGACCTCCAGCTTGTTATTCCTCTTACTCTGATGACTTCTCTGCCGCTAGTGAGCTCTGATAGCCATGACACATGTTCACAGCTCATACAATTGTCCGGGAGCTGGAGGAAACTTTGGAAAAATGGCCTGACAGGAAAAACTTTTATCCAGCAGCATCATTCTAGTTGATATGTGACAGATCCAAACGCTAACGGTCCTCATTGTGAGGACTGATGAGCTGGCCATCAATCCTACTGTATGTATCTTTATACCAGAAGCATCAAGGGTCATACTGATATCCCAAAAAAGCTTAGGAATCATGGATCAGACATACAAGTACCTTTCAAAAGTCTTGGGGACTTTAATAAAGCCAATCTCTCCCGTGAACTGCCAAAATACAGACAGCACATCACATGTCCCACCAGAGACAGTAATATATTGGATCACTGTTACACCACAATAAAGGATGCATTATATCGTATCGACCGAAATTAAGAAATATATTGTGATATCAATTTTGGCCATATCGTCCAGCCCTACATCCAGCACACTCCCTCTTTGAAGTGTTGCCATCTGGTCGACGCTACAGAGCACTGAGCACCAGAACGGCCAGACACAGGAACAGTTTCTTCCCTCAGGCCATCCATCTCATAAACACTTGACAATAACTGTGGAACACACACTATTTATTCACTCATACACATTTATCTAACACACATACTCCTTCTACATTTGAATTTGCAAATAATATACCTGTACATACAACTGACTATTGTTATATGCCTGTACATACAATTGTCGATTTGTATATTTTTATTCCTTATTTACTTGTTCTATTTTTTATTTTTTTTTATTTTGTATTATCTGTGTTTTTTGTTCCGTCACTGTGGAAGCTTCTGTCACGAAAACAAATTCCTCGTATGTGTAAACATACCTGGCAATAAAGCTCATTCTGATTCTGATATCGGAGCTCCTAAAATTATACAAAATTTGTTTATTACAGCATTAAACATGGATGGAAATATCAATCAATACAAAAAGCATCCAATGACCAGATGAATCCAAAATGTGATGCAAGGTACTTATTTCCACTTATATGACATAAGAACATATGGCAAGTCTGAGAAAATCATTCAGCGTGGCAAGCACACTCAATCTACTCAGCCTTTCCTCAAGGCTGATGCATTCAGAAGTGACAGTCCCCACCGGAGAGAAGTTCACTTCCAGGTTTCCAGAGCATGAAGTGAGGAGGTTATTCGGTGGGATTTTATTACATCCAGCCATGGTTTGTCACCAGCATATGTTGTGTCTCGCATGCTGATTTGTTGTTTTCCCTGCCAGATTTCTTAACAAAAGTCTTGCTGGTTGTCAACCAGCTTCACTGGATGGTTTTGACACCTCTATGATCAATAGGGCCTTTAACTGAATCTTCCAGAAGGCTTAGTGTGGCCCAAACATGCCTAGGGAAGTTCAGAATGGCTCTCCAGATGCTGAGATTACACTTGCGTGCACAATTGAGAGCTTCCTGTCAGGCTGTATTACTATCCGGTACAGTAGCAGCAAAACACTGGACTGCAAGGACATGCAGAGGGTGGTGCGGTCAGCTGCATATAACACCGCGGGTGTATCGGTCAACCTGCAGGACATGTACACCAGATGGAACAGGAAAATTATTGAGAACCGAGTCTCTTGATCAATGGTCCATCCTCATCTCAGCTCTAACTGGAGTCTGCCTAATTTTCATTTAAAGCAAAAAGCATTGTTCACTAATTAGTTACTACAAATCTGGATGATAAAAAATAAATGAATAAATAATTTGTAAACGATGTGTAAAAAAAAAAAAAAATAATAGTGTTAATACATATTTAAAATTACAATACAAAAAGCATCCAATGACCAGATGAATCCAAAATGTGATGCAAGGTACTTATTTCCACTTATATGACATAAGAACATATGGCAAGTCTGAGAAAATCATTCAGCGTGGCAAGCACACTCAATCTACTCAGCCTTTCCTCAAGGCTGATGCATTCAGAAGTGACAGTCCCCACCGGAGAGAAGTTCACTTCCAGGTTTCCAGAGCATGAAGTGAGGAGGTTATTCGGTGGGATTTTATTACATCCAGCCATGGTTTGTCACCAGCATATGTTGTGTCTCGCATGCTGATTTGTTGTTTTCCCTGCCAGATTTCTTAACAAAAGTCTTGCTGGTTGTCAACCAGCTTCACTGGATGGTTTTGACACCTCTATGATCAATAGGGCCTTTAACTGAATCTTCCAGAAGGCTTAGTGTGGCCCAAACATGCCTAGGGAAGTTCAGAATGGCTCTCCAGATGCTGAGATTACACTTGCGTGCACAATTGAGAGCTTCCTGTCAGGCTGTATTACTATCCGGTACAGTAGCAGCAAAACACTGGACTGCAAGGACATGCAGAGGGTGGTGCGGTCAGCTGCATATAACACCGCGGGTGTATCGGTCAACCTGCAGGACATGTACACCAGATGGAACAGGAAAATTATTGAGAACCGAGTCTCTTGATCAATGGTCCATCCTCATCTCAGCTCTAACTGGAGTCTGCCTAATTTTCATTTAAAGCAAAAAGCATTGTTCACTAATTAGTTACTACAAATCTGGATGATAAAAAATAAATGAATAAATAATTTGTAAACGATGTGTAAAAAAAATAAATAAATAATAGTGTTAATACATATTTAAATATAATAATAATAATAATAAATATAAATATATTCATAGCAATATTAAAAATATGTAAAACAATAAATAAAGTAATTAATTAATTAATTTAGAACAATATTAAATACATTAAAAATAATAATTATATTTAATGGTAAAATAGAAAACAAGTAATTCATTTTAAACAAATAAATACTTGATTTAGAGTATTAATATGTTTTACTTAAATCATAAGAATTGAAAATATTTAAAATATAAATCTCAGAAAGGGTTTATAAAACAAATCAGGAGCATATAGAGTAAAACTGTCAAGATTTGACTTAGACCAAAGACTTGAAACCTGGCTTTGAGAGACTTGAGATTGAAATCTGACTCAACCTAAGGGACTTGTGAACTAATTATTTACTACACTTCTGGACAATAAAAAATAAATAAATAATTTGTAAACAATATTTAATAATAATTATTATTATTCAGGGCTCTAGAGTGCGACCTAATTTCTCAATGGTGCGACTAAAAAAAATCTGAGGTCGCACCGGTGCGACCAGCCGTTCGAGGGGAAAAAAAAGTCTCCGCGACTATGAAAGTCTCTCTGTGGTTCAACAACAGACACACATTAAGCCCATATCGTGGTCTAAACCAATCAGAGATAGCGAAGGGCGGACCCCAAATGGCACGTATGGTCACCCTAATCTATAAAACACATTACATGCCGCGATAAATGCACTGCCCAAGTGTCCCCTCTCCCCGCTGCCTTTCAGCGGCAGGCAGCAGCAAACAGATCATCAGACGAGGCCGAGATGATAATCAAGTTTAACGTTGCCTACAATATTGCAAAAGAAGAACTTCCCTTCACTAAGTTCAAGTCCGAAATAATTCTTATGAAGAAAAATGGCTTGAACGTAAACCCGACGTACAGCAATGATGTCGCGTGCGCCCAATTTATAGGAGTCATCGCAGATACATTGAAAAAAAAGACGTCTGTGCAAATTGCGAACAGTGCGTACATGGCATTCCTGATCGACGGAGACACAGATATCGCCACAAAGGAATGCGTCATTGTGTACGGTCGTATCTTGCGGAGAGGAAGACCGGTGCATATACTGATTGGACACAGGTCGAGCATGCCCATGCCCAAGCCATGTCATGTAGCCTATGTCAATAATATGCCTACCGTCTCGTTACTGCATTAACCATATGTAATATTCTTATCATTGAAAATGAAAAAAAAAAAATAGATTGCATTATAAACTCTTGATCTGGGAAGTAAATGGTATTATCGTTTTTATTTGTTTAATTAGGAATTTATGCTGCCTCAAAGAAAGCATTTGCTGCTCTTGGAGACCAGTGCAGTAACTGGCTGGAGAAAATCATTGCTCTGGGTGCTGATGGTGCTGCTGTTAATTTGGGCAGCAAAGGGGGTGTCATAGCCCTTCTGCAGCAAGAGGCAGGTGACCACATTGTGCCTTTCCACTGTATGCCTCACAGGTAAGACTAGAACTTGTAAAACTGCGGTGTTAAATGCGATGCGGTCGAAAATTTGGGTGCACCTAACTTTTGTGCTGGTGCACCTAAGAAAAAAAGTTAGGCGCACCAGTGCAACCAGTGCAAATAGTTAGTCTAGAGCCCTGTTATTAGTAGTAGTAGTAGCAGTAGTAGTAGATTATGTTAACAAATATTTTTATAATTATTATTATTTTAATAATAATATATAATTAATAATAAATATAAATATACTCATATCATTATAAATAAATAAATAGGGTAAAAACAAACACAAACACATACTTGATTTACAGTATTAGTAAGTTTTACTTAAATCATAAATATTGAAAATATTTAAAAGGGTTTGTAAAACTAATCAGGAGTATATAGCGAAAAACTGTCAAGACTTGACTTGGACCAAAGACTCGAAACCTGGCCTTGAGAGACTTGAGATTGGAATCGGACTCTACCTTAGGGACTTGTGAACATGTCGGTCTTATTGTAGTATTCACAGTCAAAGAGGCTTGAAAAAAAATAACATTTCATTGCCATTGCATCAGTTGGACATGATGTGACAAGTGAAACCGGACATTTAAGCTTCATAGTCAGTAGCTCTGGACCAGACTGCAGTTACCTGTTTGAGGGTGTAATACTGGGCCATGACACTGTGGACCATATCTGGCAGGGCAATTGGCACCTTAATCAGTCTATCAGAGAAGGCAGTCAGTAATTGCTGCGAGCGCTGTATCCAGTCCTGCCAGCCTGTGAGGTGGGAGAGTCGCAGCAAGTTCATGGCCGAGACAGAGTTTGCACTGGGTTCGGCACCGTCCTGATCTGAAAAAAAAAAGAAAAAGCAAAAAGACACAATGCTATTACCAGTCCAGCGTAGCAGCCATGTTTTCAAACACGTTGATGTAAACAGTCTGGCTTCTGGAAAAAATGGCATCATAACATTGATGGTTCCAATATGAATTTAAAAGGAGCCCATTTATCAGGTTAAGCAGAGCTAAAAGTGTCTGATATCACAAGTGAAGTGGCTCGAGCTGTGAGTTGATTTACTTTATCTGCTCTTTGTTTGTGCGTGTGTGCAAAGGGGGTGTTGGGAGTGGGTTCCCGTGCCTCGTGTCACAGTGTAATGAGCTGATTGCATTTGGGAGCTGAGAGGGGCGGAAGCGATGAATGCTGATTAGCAGCAATGCTGTCCCAAGACTCCCAACTAAATTCATGCAGATGATATCAGGTAGCTTGCTCCTTAGAAGACACATGCACCACACATGGCCATTTACTGCATGCAAGTCATGTCAGAATGATTGTATTTACAAGCTGATCGCACATGAACGGCACCACAAATCTGGATTTTCTTAAAGCTTGACAAATTGGGAGTGTATCAGTTTACGAATTATGGTGGAAGAAAATAAGCTTTGATCATGAATTGTAATTATGAGCGTTGGCGGTAAAATTGGTTTGCATAGCTTGTGTGTAGCGTTTAGTGATAAAGCTTGCCAAAAAAGACTAGTAATTTATCTGGTTTATGAGGAGACAGAATATTGTGACCAAACTATATTTCCCAATGTTCTTTTTCTCGCGGCAAAAACATATATAAAGCATCAACTGCAACTCTAATGTGCATCCTTTGTGCTTTATTTTGTTGCATTTACTTTGTAGCTTCCTGAAATGCACTACGTTAGAAAGTTTAGGGTTTAAATAAGATTTTTGTTTTGAAAGAAGTTAATATTTTTGTTCAGCAAGGATCAGAGCTGGGCAGATTACTTACAAATAGTAATCCATTACTGATTACACATTACATGAAAACTGTAGTTAGTAATGTAATATAGGTTATTTTTTTTAGATAATGTATTCTGACTACTTTTTAGATTACTTTTTATCCAACTTGTTTTGTTTCCCAAACTAGGCTTAATGTTAGAACTGCAGTGTATATTTTGACCTCACTATTCGGGGAACAGACACAGTCTTTATAGATTGGACAGCACAAGTACTTCTATCATTTAAGCGGGTAGAACACAAGTCATCAGGGCAGTTATTTGAGATTTGACTTACTAGTCATATGGTTTGTGAGTTGATAAAAAGCTAATCATTAATTAAACACTAAAAACAGAAATATTTAATTTGTTTACCTGCATGCACATGTGACCATTAAACAACATCAAAGTGTACATATGCAAATGTATTGTTAAATTATTGAAATATTAACTTCCTCAAAGATATTTCAAGAAAATATTTCATGTCAAAGTGGTTTGGGAATCCATTTAAAAGAAGAATTTGGGACAAGAGAAATAAATTATCACTGATTTACTGCCATTGTGTGAGTGAAATGTAATCCATAAAAAGTAACTGTAATCTGATTATGAGCATTATAAAATGTAATATATTCTAATTATGAGTACTTGATTTCTGGAATCTTATTATGTAATCCAGATTGGGGTAATGGCTGCTAATAAATCAGCTTTATATATTAAAATACAAAGTATTTACTGTAATAAAATTTCATAATATTATTGTTTTTACTGTGTTTTGATCAAATAAATGCAGCCTTGATGAGCAGTCTTTTGGACTTCATTCAAAACATAAAATATCTTACAGAAACCAAACTTTTGAACGATAATGCAGCTCCTTAAAATGTCTCCTGTCTTTGTGTGGAAGTAAAAAAAGCTAAATAAATTATGACTAAACTCATTGAACACAGCTTTACATGAGGTCAATATGGAAAACAGGCTTTCTATGAAATAGAAAATACAAAACGAAAATCTTTGAAGGACTCAAGCCCAAAATAAAGAAACCCAATAGCTTGATTTTCAATAAAATTGCCTGCGGTTTTTACGAAACGGCAAAGCGGTCTCGTTTTGGTTTTGTCTAGTTTGGCCAAGGCGTAAAATGTAGAGTGGCAGATGCTTTGGGAGGCAATCCGTCTTCCACCGACAGAGAGAGGTGAGGGGACTCGGTTCTGACACGTGACGGCACCGCATGGCTTCTAATGGAGCCAACTCTGCACGCTTGGCTCACTATATAATAGCCCAGTCACTCAGAAAAGATGAACAATCTGACTTATGTCCATTTGAATTTATCAGAAGCAACAACAAAAACATAACAGTTAGCTTTCTCGGCCCTCATCCATATATCATTGGTGTCAGTGCCATTTTCACAGTGCCATCAGTCACTGCTGGTGCAACTATTCGCTCACATCAGCTCGTACTTCCAATTCCTGCGGAGAAAATAAGGAGCCAAGCCATTCGGGACATTAATCCCCGGCACTTATACACTTCGAAAGTATGTGTGGACCTTGTTCTTTTTTGTATTGTCGTGGGAGACAAAAAAAAGAATGAAAAATCATTCTCTCATACCACTTCCATAGCAATGTCACGCGGAAGGTGATGAATGGTGCACAGCGTGAAATAAAAGGGATGTGGTGTTACTTCAAGAAAATATCAATTGCTTTAACAAAGCAGGCTTTGATGTACTGAATCAGTCTTCTATATTGGTCAAGTTCTACCCAGAAACACAGAGATATCGGAATTCATCAGAAGACGGACTGGAAAAGAAATGGCGAGAAAAAGGCAGTGTGCTTGGGTGAGATAGAAAAGAGAGAAGGACACTACAGCATATTAAAAGACAGTGATGAGGTTATGTAAGGAAAGAATGGAGCGGTTTCAGCAGGGTATGTCTGGCTGAAACAGTTACCCAGGCGAGGGTCCATAAGAGCGCAGTGTGGTGGTGCTATCAGCGGTGGAGTAATGCAGAATATAGACCGACAGCTACAGATCTTCATCATCCTTTCCGTGGCTCATAGCCACCCACACATTCCCAAAGCAAAAAGCCTACATCCATAGGCTTTCCACACCCTGAATACAGGGTACTGTTACACGTGATGTCACATTTCTGCTCCTCACCCTGTTTGAGAGCTAACAGCAGCGTCGGATCTGAGGGGGTCGCTGCAGAAGTAGCCGCTGCCCTGGGAATCCCAGAAGAGCTGATCCTGCCTCAGCTGGAGTCCTTCGGCCCACTGCAGCCAGCAGACCCTTTGCGTGGCCTCAAACAGGTCCAGCAGCCTACACACCACAAAGGCGTAGTCATCCAGGAAGCCTGCGATGGGAGATGCACTGGAGAGAACATTATAGAGAACATTAGTAGCGAAGGTCAAGATCTTCTGTTCTTACACAAATACAAATTCAATTTCTTGTTAATGCTGGGTTAACCTACGCTGGGTTGATCGACGTAACTCTGTTGACAGCAACTATGGCTTGCTGCCAATTTACCACAGAAATAATTTAACTCCAAAAGAACAGAAAAGGCATTTACAGTGATACAAGTATCAATGAAAGCCTTGTAAACAAGAGATGAAGGTTCACAGCAGGACATCGAAACTCATAAACTCTATGGATAACTTGAATTCACTGAAAGCTACTTCCTGTGAATGCGTGAGACTTCTGATTCATTAGCCAGTGCAGGTAAACAACTACAAGAATAACGTGCAGAAATTTTAACCAGTGCAGAAAGCAGTTTAACTAGAGATATTTTGAAACTATTATAGTTTTATAATCAAGTTAAAATAAATTAAAGAGAGAAATTTTGCCTTGGCAATTAGCTGAAATAAAAAAAATAAAAATACAAAAAAAAGTTTACGTCTTATATATTTTATTTTTATTTCAGTTTTCAGTAATGATTATTTTATTTTAAGTAACAATTTAAGGTTTTAGTTATTTATAATAACCCTACCCTAACATTTATGGCTGTACACTAGATGAAAGTAATTGCTTTTACTTTTTTTAAACATGTATTATACAAGCAATTCTATCATACCATGTGAATTGCTTACAACACAGTAATGCTTTAAATGTTATGGTCATGTTTCCGAATTGCATTTCAATGCAACTAGTCGCACATTACAGAATTTTATAAAAAATTACATATATATATATGGATGAATAAGGTCAATAAGATGCATAGATAGGGTGAATTTCCATTTCATACCAAGTTAATCAATTGCAGAACAAGCAGGGATTACTGACGGCATGCCACAAACGCAATCTATAGAGAGATACCTTTGACCTGAAATACTAGATTACCCCAACACAGACTCAGGATGTACATTGAGATTAATATTTTTACTTTTTAATTTCAAAGAATCTCATGACTGAAATATCACTGAAGCTCAATGGTTGGATCTAAGCTTTAAGTCCTTTGAAAACCAAAGGAAGTAGTTTTTTTCCCCCTGAAGTTCTCCTAAATTTACTTGTCTAATAAAATAAGAAAGTGGGGGCAGAGCAGTCTCTGTTTACTGAACGTGAATGTTCTTCCTCACCGAAGCGCCGTGTGAACACAAAACAGCCCAATGGGGAAAAAAAACACATCACACACACACAGGGTAAAGTTACAGCATGAATTACATGCTGTTTCAGTCTATCACAATTGCTCATGTCCACATGGTACTTTTTTCTTATTTCAGAGAGCTTCATGTTGATTTGCTGCCAGAATTGGCGGTTGCAATCCATGAAATGAAATCGGTGGGAAATGTCAGACGCAGTGGTTTTGTCTGTCGCACCACTTCTATTATTAAAAGGAAAGAAAAGAAAAACATTTCCTTACAATGAAAGTGAAAGTTCCACTTATATTGTATGGAAAAAGGGGAGTTTGGAATTATATAATTGTAATATGAAATTTTTTATTTATTGGCGATCTGTCTCTTTAATCAGTGAGCGTGACAAAAGGCAGAGTTTCAGAAGATTAAACAGTCAGTAAGTATGACATGCTCTAACAAAATCAAGTGGTTATGAGTTGGTTAGTGGGACGCCACCTTAAGATACAAAAGCTAAGCTCTGTGCATTGACTGAAATGCATACAAAGACATTTAGCAGGACCTTCGTGTTATAAAAGCCATTTGAACTTCCTTTTGAGGTGATGTCACCATATAAGATTGCAAAAGTCTTTGAAGTTTCAAATAAATTTGATTCAGATTGCATCAAGACACTTCAACCCTTGTCCTCAGACCCTTGAACAGAGGTAGCCAGCTGAGTGTGAGGAAACAGATAGTGACAGGTCTGAAGATAGTACAGTGTCGGGAGCAGGACGGACAAGCAGGGTCTAACGCTGGGAACTTAACCTCCATAGTTCTTAGTTCAAACAACTGACATTCCAAGAGATAAAAAAAAATGTCATGAGGTGCCTGTGAGAAGAGTGCCCTCAACATCTGACCCCTACCATGTCATTGCCTCAAGCTGTCAGATCTAATGCACTATTCAAATGTCATGTAAAATAAGTGCCAGGCGAATGTGGATGCAAACCTGGTGACTAGGTACTAAAGATTTGTGCTTCAAAGGTTGAACCTAAGGAGGTCTATAATAGTTGGAGAAGTCTGTTGTGTCAGTGACCGTATCTCAGATGCAAATGTAAGCACAAAATAGTAAAATATCTATTATAATATAAATAAGTCTGGGTCTAGATGGTTATGGCATCTAGCAGCAGGAGCTGAACGGTCCATGCTAACTAGACCTTTATTGGACCATGAGGTAAGTTTCTTAGGTATTCTCGACCCACAGCTCGGTTTATGGGTTCAGAGAAAAATATGACTCCTCTTTTTCAGTTTCTTCTCAGTAAGACAACAAAACAAATCAGCCTGCCAGTCAATTTTTAATGAACAGCTCTCCCTGGATTTTTCCATTCCCTCCTTGTTGGTTCTCTGTATTCTCACCAGGTGATACAGTCTCTTCAAAGTGCAGCAAAGCCACATCCTAACTTCCACACAAACCTGTCAGGAGACCGAAGCTATAAAAAAAAAAGAGCCTAACCTCTATCTATCTCAGGAGCCAGAATGCTTCTTGTTCCAAACTGATAGATCTACTCACAATGTAGTATGATTTTTATACAGCTGAACAAGATTTGGACCATTTGCCACATTCCTTGGAATAACAGCACAGCCACTGGATGGTTCATGAATAATTCACCTGGCACTGCATTTTTACCTGGCCCAGATACTATAGCATATTTCTTCTATTACAATAAAAGGCCCTTAATTCCATTTGAGAGCTACAACAGTCAGGTAACCTGTCTCGTTCTTATCAAACATTCATGCCAGATTTCTCTCTAAATGTTTTCACTGCATGGCACAGGGCTCTTTAAAGGATTAGTTTACCCCAAAATGAACATTGTCATCATTTACTCACCTTCATGTCGTTCCAAACCCACATGACTTTCTTTCTTCCGCAGAAGACAAAAGCAAAGGCTGTTTTCCATGCTCTTTTCCAAGCAATTACAATGAACAGGGTCTAAAGCTTTCAAGCTCTAAAAAGCACCATAAAAGTATAATAAAAGTGGTCCATATGACTCACACACTATATTCCAAGTCATACAATAGCTTTGAGTGAGAAAAAAGGTAATATTAAGCCATTATTCATTGAAAATCTTGAACTCACCAAGGATTGTCGTCATGATAGAAGCAGCTGATGTCTGATTTGTGACTGAAACCTTTTGTATTGAATCGATTCATTTGGTTCACATAAACAGTCGATTCACTGGAAGGGAACATTATCTGTGAATACTGTAAATGTAAGACTATTTCTATTTAAATCTATTATACAGGTGCTTTATTGAAGCTTGAATGCTTCAACCCCGATTCACTTTAACTGCACGGAAGTACAGGTTTTTTTACAATTTCTGACAAAATCTTAAACGGCTTGAGGGTGAGTAAATAATGAAATGTTCATTTTCTTAGAACTATCCCTGTGGATGGATGTGGAACATTAAAAATGAGGAACAAAGTAAGATAGTAGTTCCTCTTAAATGGATGAAATCAGGTGGCCAGAAACACAACTAACTCCCTAGTAATTAATCTTCTTGCTGGGATGCTTGGTAAATTATTCCCTGTGAGGGAAATCCTCCAAAGGAAATCAAAAACAAACGGATGCAGATTTTTACAGCTCCCTTATGCAAACAGACCGGAGCAGAACTACAAGAGAAGAAACATCTCATCCTACGCTAAATTCAAAGTATAAAGGCCAATCAGATGATTACAGAGGGAGTGCTCCTGATTAAACATTATGTGATGTGACAACATGACAAAGCTATTTCTTCATTATCCCATTGCGGAACACTCAATGAAAAACATCTGAAAACAGCCAGTTGAAATCAGTTATAAATGGTGTGTGGGTTAACGAATTAAAAATGACCGATGTGCTGACACAGTGTGTTAATGAGAGGTACAAATAAGAGGTTACCCCAAGAATGAGGCCAGTGAATTTGTGTGTGTCTGTGGGCGAAATCATACGTGAAAAGCTTTTCATACGTGAAAAGCTTTGTATTGTGCTGATTCTGGGTCATTTCTACATTGGCAGCATATGTGCCAAGGCAATTAAGATCTGGATGCAAGACAGAATGTGTGCTGGTTTTCTTGGCCTACTGTAAAGGCAAATGCACCCTCATCATAATCGGTGTTATTTTAGTAGCATTTATATACTACTATAAAATCTATTAAGATGTCAATTAGTTCTTCAGTTTTCATATTGAATAGCCCGGGTGCGAGGGCCCTTTCATCGCTGCTTGCAGCTTTAATTATTTTTATATTTCTATTTAAGTGTAATTTATTTTTATTTCAGTTTTAGTTTTACACCGGTGTTATTTTAGTAGCATTTATATACTACTATAAAATCTATTAAGATGTCAATTAGTTCTTCAGTTTTCATATTGAATATTAGTTTCAGCAATTTTGTTATGGGCTTGTAATTTGTATTATTATTTTTATATTTCTATTTAAGTGTAATTTATTTTTATTTCAGTTTTAGTTTTACAAATTTTAGTACTTCAACTTAAACCTAATTTAGTTTAGCCAAAACAGCATTTCTAATTTTCATTTAAATTTAAGATTTGAATGGTTTTAGGTTTAATTAACAACATCAATGAATATGTAAAAACGTCCCCAATCACCCTTTCTATATTCTCCAATGACAAATTTGCCAAATTAACATCACAATTAAAATTGCCATTTTAAATAGGCTTTTCCCTTCATAATGATGGGAAATTAGACTGAAGCTAACAAACTAGCTGTTTATAATCTGTAACCGTTCTTATATCAGCCTCTCTGCTTTTGCAGGCTAAATAAATTTTTTGGAAAAGCAGAAAATGTTCCTTACACTTGCTCCACCTCCATATTATTTCCACGATAACAGGAATGGAGAATACTCTGGCCCTCTTCATCCCACTTGTGTTCTCGGAGAAAACAAGCTGCCCGCTCAGCTCTTTCCAGCAGAGCCTTGTCGCCCAGCACGGCTCCGACACGTGCAAACCCGGACAACATCAGCCCTGACCAACCAAAGAAATGGGAGTGGACACAGATTACAAGCTTTGGAAAACCTGACCGTGTTCAATTTAGAAAACAAGTTTCTTGGAATGCTGAAGCCAAGGTAAAGGTGCAATAGGTGCCAACCAAGACAGAGGAGCTTTGAAAGAAGACATTAAGACTATAAGATCTAGAGTAGAATGTGTTCGGAGGGCTGGGGATCACTAACAATAGTCCTGTCAGAGCTCCATGTGCCTGTAGCCCTGACATGTCTCATGGCTACGAGAGTGGGCCTATCAGGTTTGATTAATGCGAAGGGTTACTCTGCAGGTAGCAATATCCAGTCGGTATGAATTAAGAATGTAATGGAGCGTAGCTCTGGAAGGAACAGTTTCATTAAACAATGTCTCAGGCTTTCTTTAATTAAGATATCAGCTCATTAGTCACTATTCTTCGAGCTCCAAAGGGGCCTTGGCACCCTGCGAAGGTTTTGATATCCTTTCATTAAAGACAACGAGGGCAAAGACCACAACCCAAAGGTCCCCTCTGTGGGCTTTTAAAGGCTTGGCACCACATCTAAGCTCCCCATGAAAGAACTCTAATAGCAGCACTAAAATGTTAAAGCAAACCCAGTCGGAAAAAAAAAAAATTTTACGGAGCTTGTCGAACACTGGACCTTGTTCGCAAAACGAAATCAATAAAATCGTAAGGATAGGAAGGGGGTACATATAGCTTCAGGGGATGCAAGCATTGTGAATTTTCTTCATGCCTCAGTCTCTCATTGATTAATTGATGGCTGTTTCCATTTCAAAACACCCTATGAAAAGCAATTAACTCTAATTAGAGTCTTTTCCTGGTTCAGTGCTCTGGGATTTCCAGTAGTATATTACTGGTTGACACATTTACTTTGTTTCCAATCAGGATGCGGGAAACTTACCGTACCAGGAAGCTAGCATTTTGGTGTCCAGGTGAGGAGGTGGGCGTGCTTTTCGCACCTTGGCCAGCTTGGCCCTGGCATCGGACAGCAGCTCGGACAGTCTGTCCACACTTATGCCAAAGTGAGCAGCGGTGAGCTCCACTGAGTAACGCACAATCAGCACATTTTGACCCTACAGCTCTCCATGGGGGTCCTACAAAAACACTAAGTAACAAATCAGTAAATGCACATAAAGAAAAATCCCTGACATTAAAAAAAAAAATTTGCATTATATAATCAGCTTTGCTGTATACATTAAAGGTGCAGTAGGAGATCTTGGAAAATGCTAACTTTAGCCTGATAGTACTGAAAGCGAACATCCCACCCTCCCTGCAAATCGCCGTCCAAAGCCATGCCCTCAGTGCATGAACGAGAACAGATCAGAGGACCAGAGACAACATTACTACAATACATCATGTGACATTCACCGGTGAGAAAACTTTATAGTACAGTTAGTAACAGTACTACAATACCAGGAAGGAAGATCAGGTTGTTGATGTTTGCTGCCATTTTCACTCTGTCTGCACAGTGTACGTGAATGCGCTAATGACATATCCTGTCTGCGCGAACCGGGTGCGCAGAGGTATGCAAATACATATGTTGACAGGCAAGTAGGAAAGCCAATAAAAATGCTCTGAACGAGCGTTTTGATTGGACGAACATTTCTTGGTCCTACGCCTTCCACAGAATATATAAATACATATAAATCCATTTAGACCACTTAAAAGGAGACATATTATGCCCCTTTTTACAATATGTAATATAAGTCTCTGGTGTCCCCAGAATGTGTCTGAAGTTTCAGCTCAAAATACTCCACAGATCATTTATTACCGTATTGTCCCGAATATAAGACAATGTTCTACTGTTAATAAGATTTTGGTAGGCTACTATTAGATGGATAGCCTAAATGTCCTAATTCAGATGGGCTACCTGTGTTTGTTTTTTTTTAATGGTATATAAAAAAGTTTATATTTTTTAAATGTGAAATGCCTATTTTGAGTGGAAGCAGAAACACGCTGTTTTTCGTGCCTGTCTCTTTAAATGCAAATGAGCTGCTGCTCTCCGCCTCCTTATCCAGAATAGTGCTGCGCCATTACAGCTCGGACCTGCTAAAAAACATCTGTTATGGTTCTGATTATCATATTTATTGCACTGAAATCATGCGGTTTAAATCATACGAGTTTAAACTTCTTATATACGGTTTTCTGAGAGCACACATCTGAAGCACATGGACAGAAAGCGGCTGTCACAGCATGTGAGTATTAAACTAAGTTCTCATT